>NC_083587.1:600000-882500 GCF_027579695.1 Neoarius graeffei
TCTGTAGAATGTGTGCATGATGGGGGCCGGGGCCCTTGCTCTCCTCAGTTTGCGGAGGAAGTACAGACGCTGTTGGGCTTTTTTAGCCAGTGATGCGGTGTTGTTGCTCCAGGACAGGTCTTCAGAGATGTGCACACCCAGAAACTTGGTGCTGCTCACCCTCTCCACTGCAGCACCGTCAATAGATAGTGGAGCATGCTGGGTGTGCTCTCTCCTGAAGTCCACAACAATCTCCTTCATCTTCTCCACGTTCAGATGGAGAATGTTGTCCTTGCACCACATGGCCAAGCGGCTCATCTCACTCCTGTAGATTGTCTCATTGCCATTGTTGATGAGACCCACCACAGTCATGTCATCCACAAACTTAATGAAGAGATTTGAGCTGGATGTTGGTGTGCAGTCATGGGTCAGCAGAGTGAAGAGGAGGGGGCTCAGCACACATCCTTGGGGGGCCCCTGTGTTCAGTGTGATGGTGCTGGAGGAGTTGCTGCCGACCCGTACAGTCTGTGGTCTCCCCGTCAGGAAGTCCAGCAGCCAGTTGCACAGGGAGCTGTTGAGTCCCAGCTGGTCCAGTTTATGAATGAGCTGCTGAGGAATGATTGTGTTGAATGCTGAGCTAAAGTCTATGAACAGCATTCTGACATATGAGTCTTTTGTCTCCAGGTGGGTGAGGGCTGAGTGGAGGGCCGTGGAGATGGTGTCATCGTTCGAACGGTTGGACTGATATGCAAATTGGAAAGGGTCCAGGGTGGGGGGGAGGGCAGACTTGATATGTCTCATGACTTAGCCGCTCGAAGCACTTCATGAGGATGGGAGTGAGTGCGACAGGGCGGTAGTCATTGAAGCAGGAGGGAGACGGCTTCTTCGGGACCGGGATAATGGTGGTGGTTTTGAGGCATGTTGGGACAACAGCCTGGCTCAACGAGATGTTGAAGATGTCTGTAAAGACATCTGTGAGCTCCTCGGCACAGTCTCTCAGGACACGACCAGGAATGTTATCAGGACCTGGGGCTTTCTGTGCATTTGTCGTCCTGAGAGCTCTCCTCACGCTGTCTGGGGACAAATAAAAGAGATTTACAAGAAAACATAAATGGAACAAAAACAGAAAACATGCTGGGGGAAGAACAAAAGCACAATGGCTTGTTTTAAGTCTTCCCCCATTTAAATTAACAAGTAATTAAAACAAATTTAACAAATTAGAGAATAACTATATTAACAATCGTAAATAATAACAAATAATAACAAAGATAGTAATAATATAATAATTGGTAACAAAATTATACATTAAACTGTAACTGGTATCATAACTGAAATAAATATAAACAATGTCAATTGCAGATAACAAAATATAAGTTAATGAGTGAAAATAAGAAACGAATAAAATGTAACCTAAGATCTATACATAAAGTAAAAAAAGTATAATTGATTGATTTTGAATGGTGAATAAATATTGTACTAATAACAGAAGCCTGGTGCATGGTGTAGTGTAATATTTTACAATTTGATCCAAGACTGAACTATATTTAAAGATAAAGGTCAAGTGTGGCTGGTGAATGAAAATAGGTGGTTTTTGAGATTGTTTAAAACTAATCATGGATGTAAAACTTTTAAAGTGGAGGGGGAGGTTATTCCATTCAATTACACATTTGTATTGAACACTCTTTTGACCTAGGGATGTTCGCACTAGGGGGATATGCAGTTGGTCGCTTTGTCGAGTTTTGTAAGCATGAAATTGGGAATTAAGATTTAAAAAACTATCAAACGTGTCTGGAAGAGAATTTCTAAGAAATTGGAAAGTGAAGATATTTAGCTGAAGTCTATTGATATCAATAATATTTAAAATCTTAAGCTTCATAAATAGAGGTAAAGAATGGGCATAAAAACTGGATCCGGTGGCCATACGAACAAATCTTTTTCGGAGTAGTATTAGGGGCTGTAGTGTAGTTTTGTAGGCACATCCCCATACAATATTTCCATAGGTCAGATATGGGTATATTAAGCTATTATATATGGTGATAATGGTTTGTTGAGTGAGAAGATGTTTGATTTTTCCCATAAGTCCAATAGTTTTAGATATTTTATTACATAACATGGCTATATGTGGTTTCCAGGTCAGTTTGTCATCGATTATTACGCCTAAGAATTTAGCTTGACACTCTTGAGAAAGGGGTATACTTTTTAGTAAGATTTTTGCGTTATTTCTATTGTAGGTTTTATTTTTATTACAGAAAATAAGGAAGTATGTTTTTTTGACATTGACAGATAATTTGTTAGCCTCGAACCAGATAACAACTTTTTCTAATTCTTGATTAGCTAGTTTTATTAGAGTATTAAAGTTTGAGTGTGAAAGGAAAAGATTGGAGTCATCTGCAAATAAGATAAAGAAGATGATTGTGGAAGCTTGTGCAAGGTCATTGATGTAAATTAGAAATAGTAAAGGTGCTAAAATTGATCCCTGTGGTACTCCACATTGTACTGTTTTAAGTGTAGATTTAGTGTGGTTAATTGTTACATATTATTGTCTGTCAGACAGATAAGAAGAGAACCATTTTAATGCACAGTCATTTATGCCATATCGTTTTAGTTTGCTTAGTAGAATAGAATGATTTACTGTGTCGAATGTTTTAGATAAATCGAGAAAAATCCCAATGGTGTACTCTTTGTTGTTTATAGCTGAGGAAATTTTGTCCATTAACTGAATCAGTGCCATAGAGGTGGAATAGCCCTTTCTGAAGCCATATTGGTGTTTGTATAGGATGTTATTATGATCTAAATGTTTCAGAAGACAGTTATATATTAGTTTTTCGAGAACTTTAGATATACAGGCAAGGGCAGATATGGGTCGATAATTGTTGATATTAAGTGGATCACTACTTTTAAAGATGGGAGTTACCTTTGCAACTTTTAGTAAGTGAGGAACAACTCCATTTTGCAAGGAAAGAGTAAGAATGTGTGTAAGAGGGGCAATGATATAGGGCAGGGAAAGTTTTAGAACTTTAGCACTTATTTCATCATGCCCAGCAGATGAATCTTTTAGGTTTTTGACGATGTCTTTGATTTCGGCATTAGTTGGTGGTATAAAGGTCGATAAATTAGATTCTACTTGTAAGGTAATGTAATTCAGACCCAGATAGCAGATGGACGTTGAAACGGCGCCGATTCTTGGTTAGAATGGTCGGTTTCCGTCGTAAGTCAGAAAATCAATGCTGAAACGGCGCCGTGAAACGTCGATTTCTCCGCTGTCGGAGAAGGTCGATTTATCACTGTTGAATCACCGTGGGTAAAGGTTGATCTGTCGACCATCAGAGAAGGTTGAATATACGATGTTGAACCATCGTCACTTTTGCCGGCCAGTTTTCAACATTGGTAGGATGAGCAACTAATTGTTCAGAATATAAATTCTGGCCTGTAGCCAGGGGGGATCAGAGGGTTCATTCGATCCCCCCCCCCCCGGACACACACGCCCCTTAAGATTACTCAAGATTTATTCATTTGTTCATGTCCGATGAATATACATTGATTCACATTTAAATTTACAATATCAAATCCAGACTAATCAAAAAAGAAAAGTAGACTAAGTGAGGACGAGTTAGAAAAACGGGTTCATTTCTCCTATGTTTATGTTTACACGTTTTGTTCAGACTGCTTTACACCCCAATCCAGTGGGTGGCGGTAATGCCCCCATTAGACCCCTTTCACTGACGTCACCCGAAACCGGAAGTAAACAAGCCCTGCGCCATATTGGAAGACCAACAAACTCGTGATTAGGGGGAAATAACGGCAGCGTGCGGTATGTGAACCCACGAGGCACTTGGTTCATCAAAAACCTACAATGGTAAACTTTTGTGCTGTGTTAGGGTGTTCTAACAAAGCTGATGGGAAAGGTGAAAAGAAGTCTTTCTACAGAATACCAGCTGTGATTGAGACAACAAGCAAACCAAGGAGCTTTCTGCCGGGAGACAGAGAGAGGATTTAGCTGCTTTATGCAGAGCGGATCTGAATACTTCAAGTCTATTTTGTTACTGGTAAGTCACTAGGCTAGAGTGTTGTAGAACATTTTTTAAAATGTTTACTGAATAAAAAATCCTTAATTTTATCAAATATACTCTACTCTATATTTCATTTCTTTCTTTTGTTTTAATTTTCCTCCCTCCATCCCTCTTTGGATTTTAAATATAGTTTTTCCCCATGTCCAAATAATTCAAATATATATAAATAAAAACAGATAAGTAGTAAATTAAAAATAAATTATGAAATAAAAAAATCCATATGCGCCAGAGAGAGAGGGAGGGATGAGGAGACATGAGGTAGGGTGGCATTTAGAAACCCACAGCCTACTGCTGACTTTCTTTATCAATGCTGCATCAAATTAATTTTGGTTATGTTTTTCTGTTTCCATGTACAGGTGTCTGCGCCGCAGGAGGAATAGGCCACAATTATAAATTATAAATAAATCATAAAATGTTTCTAAGAACTTGTTCAAGTGTGTTCTGTTCCTTATAAATGTTAAAAGTTATGCCTCATTAGATAGCTTGACAAACATTAGGAGAGGTGCATTGTTGCATGCATTTTTATATCCTGTTGTACATAAAACAGGACGTAGTCTACGCACATTGATATAAATTAAGTTTCACTTTCATGGTTGAAGTATGCATGTGTGTGTTCATCCTAGGCAAGAGCCCCGATGCTTTATTGTTAGCTAGTTTAATTTAGCCTGTTTTGCTTAATTTGTAGCCTTCCTGTTGTACATAAAACAGGAAGTAAAGTTGGATGAATCATCGCCGAAAATTAAACTATAAATCGACCGAAATCCGTAGTTGAATAAAGGGTGAAAGGGGGTCTATTCTCTGTCGGCCACCATCCACTTTTCAACGTCGTTTCAACACAAACTTGTATGAGCAAAGCGGTGTTGAATCAACACCGGTGATCCACGATGATTCGACGGCGTATGGTCGAAGAACATGCCGATGATTCCCCGTCGAATCAACACCCTTTTGCTATCTGTGGAGGGTCCTGTGGTCCTTCCCAGATAGCAGAGGGACGTTGAAACGGCGCCGATTCTTGGTCAGAATGGTCGGTTTCCGTCGTAAGTCAGAAAATCAACGCTGAAACGGCGCCGTGAAACGTCGATTTCTCCGCCGTCGGAGAAGGTCGATTTATCACTGTTGAATCACCGTGGGTAAAGGTTGATCTGTCGACCGTCAGAGAAGGTCGAATATACGATGTTGAACCATCGTCACTTTTGCCAGCCAGTTTTCAACATTGGTAGGATGAGCAACTAATTGTTCAGAATATAAATTGCCACTGTTTGTCTTATCCTGCTTACACATAGATACGAGTAAATGATATAAGTGATAATGATAAGTAAATGATAAAAAAAGAACAAAAACCAGTTTACTTTCTTAACTCAGCAATGGATTTGACCTTCTATCTTTGAAAGTTTTTTGCAAATAACTTAACATTTCCAAGATGATCATAAATTAATTCTAAGAAGATTGAAAGTGTTACAAAACCTGCATCTTATACCTAACTGGTGGGAATGGTGGTGTTACAACTTATCCTGGTGTTACTTTCATACCCGGTGTCTCTCATCTCTGTTGTATTGACTTTCATTTCAAGGCATGATATAAAAAAGGGCCAGTACATATATGTAGCGATATGTCTTTGGATGTCCCACGCTGTCCCATAATGCAGTGCGATTACCACTGCTGTTTACTGGATGATGTCATTTTCGTTATATACCTGGGTGCACGTGAAACTCCCACACCACTCGGTTGGATCGCGACTCTCTTGTGGATCGGCCTGCTGTTACGCTTGGATCATTGAAACAACATTGAGAAAAACACTGGACCACGCTACATTTTCATTCATCCCTGGACATCTGGTACGTACCATTATTCAGTCACTATTAATAAAGGGAATTTCGAATACAATTTCAAGCAGTTTAAGAAGTTATGATGAACTTCAGTCATATCACGCGTTGGAGAAATTTCCCTCAACTAGTATCCATTTGAAACAACAACAATGCAGATGCATTATTCAATCAAAAAACGAGTCGAAGTACTTGTCTTGTTGGAGTGAAAACTTAGCGTTGGAGTGAAAACTTAGCATTTAAATCGAGCATGTAGGCCTAGGTCGCATGTCGTTTTGAGCTGACCTGTTCTTTTGTGTAGCCATGGGTCGCGCCTCGCGGCCATGAACTTTAAAGATTATCCAGGCTACCAACGCTTCTGTAGTGACCACTTTGTTTGAGGTACCATGAACAAAATTGCTTATATTCCCTCAACTAATACAATAAACATGCAGATGCATTGTTTAGTCGAAAACTAGTCAAAGTAGTGGTCTTGATGGAGTGAAAACAAAGCATTTCAATCGAGTATATAGGCCGTGGTTATAACCGGTAGCTCTATACCCGGCTTGAGGGGGCTGGGCTTTGTAACGCTGTAGGCCTATACTGCCCTACAAAGCCAAAAGACCTTAACTCATCAGACTCATTACAGGCTTCTGCCTTGGTTTTCCCTTTGCTTTTGGAAGTTACGGTAAAAACGACGTCTTATTGTTACCAGAAAAAAACAGAAATAACTCGAAATAATTCATCACATGATACAACTGATGTCCTCTGTTCCAAAAATGGCAATAACTTAAGTGATATTAAGGTCTTTTGGCTTTGTAGGGCAGTATGGGTCGCAGCCATTAGAACATGACTCCAGACATTGTTAAAACATTGTTGGTATTAAAACAGAACTTTCTATAAAACAATTGTTTGAACTGTGTGTGTGTAAGGTTATTTCAAATGTAATGACGTAAATGTTGTTGTCTTTGTTCCCCCCATGTTTACCTCAATGGAACCTGAAGACCACTACCCCGTCATTCCCTCAAAAGGTACTGCAGACATTTATTTCTTTAGGGGAGAGAACATGACTTCTTATTGGTCAAAAAGAAGACGTGTTGTGACAGCTACTGAAATGTCAGAAAGGCAGATTCTGTCCGATTTTGAGTCAGCTCTGGGTAATCCTGCTGCTCAAGTCTCTCCTTCAATTGCATCACCCAGGCCTGCATCATCAATGGGTTTAGATGAGGATGGTGGGGATTCTGTTGAGTTGGGAGGGTGCAGTGATGCAGAGTCTGACAGCAGTAGCATGTCTTCAGAGGGTGACAGTGACAGTCATATTGATGGTGACTCTTTTGAAGAGTCAGGGCTTCACCAAAAATTAAAACACTGGGCTGCATCATTCTCTGTGCCTTTGATTGCCATTACTGCTCTGTTGACCATTTTGAGAACAAGCCACCCTGAACTGCCCAAGGATGCTAGGACCTTATTGGGCACTAAGCCTGCAGTACCATTACAGACCGTAGGTAATGGGGAATACTTCCATTTTGGCTTGGCAAAGGGAATTTTGTCCAAATTAAGCACCATCCATTTACCAGATGTTATTCAAACAATAAGAGTTCAATTTAACATCGATGGTCTCCCTATTTTCAAAAGCACCAGGCTTCAGTTTTGGCCTATTTTGGCACTGATTGATTGCGATTACACCAGAACACCGATTTTAGTTGGCATCTTTTGTGGCCCTGGAAAACCCTCCAATGTGTTTGATTATCTGACGCAGTTTGTTAAAGACATCTCTGATCTGCTTTGCAATGGGGTAACATTTGGAGGTAGAAAGCTGAGGGTGGCCATTTCATCCTTCATTTGTGATGCTCCTACTCGAGCATTGGTAAAACAAATTAAATGCCATAATGGGTACTCCAGATGCGATAAATGCCATCAGACTGGTATTTGGCAGAAAAAAATGACGTATCCTGAGACTGATGTTAGGCTAAGGTCAGACAAGGAGTTTGAAAATATGGTAGATGAGGACCACCACATCAACAGAAGTCCTCTGACAGGTCTGGTGAAAATGGTGTCTGCCTTCCCAATAGATTATATGCATTTATGTTGCCTTGGCATTATGAAAAAGTTGATACATTTTTGGATGAGGGGGAAAAACTCTACAAGGCAGCCTACAAGAGCCATTAAAGCCATCTCCGAAAAGTTAATACAGCTTCGTCCCTATACTCCAGCTGAATTTGCACGGAAACCCCGTGAACTCATCGAAATTGATAGGTGGAAAGCGGCAGAGCTGCGCCAATTTATGAGTTACAGTGGGCCATTAGTTCTGAGGGACATTCTTCCACAAGATCTCTATGAAAACTTCATATTGTTTTCTGTGGCCATGTTTTTGCTACTCACACCAAACATTTCTGAAAGTATGTTTTGTTTTTCCGAAAAATTGTTAATGGCTTTTGTAAAGCATTTTGGAGAGGTGTATGGTAAAGACGAGATTGTGTTTAGCATACATCAAACAATACATCTGACACATGAGTACCGCCAGTATGGTTCCCTAGACAACATCTCATCCTTTCCTTACGAGAATTATTTGGGTAAACTAAAAAAAATGCTACGCAAGCCATCTCAACCTTTACAACAGGTTGTCAAACGCCTTTCAGAGGAGCCAGTTTGTTTATTTCCACCACCACCTACACAACCACAGTTGTTACACCCACACCAGGAGGGCCCATTACCCCAACACTTAAGTTCTGGCCAGCAATTTAAAAAAGTGCATTTCAATGATTTCTGTTTTTCTTCAAAGCAGGGCGATGATTGCCTAGTGATTAAAAATGAAATCGTAATGGTGAAAAACATAATTAAACATGGTGACTCTGTCTTTGTGGTTTACATGAAATTCAAGAGGAGGGAGTCATATTTCCACTATCCTTGCCCCTCCACAAGCATTGGCTGCTACAGAGTATTTGGCATAGACAGCTGCCTTAACGTTGACCGGCTTGAGGTTGTCCAGGGCAAATGTGTGTTGTTCCCAATGGAGAGACCTTTGTGGCAATCCCTCTTCGTCACCATTCGTAAACCTATATGGGAAGAAAAAAAACACACACAAAAAAACACACACACACAAAGAAACACATCTTTACTTATGCATTAGAAGGAATCTGGACAGTTGGAGTACTCCAGCTGGATGGCAGGCACTAACTATCCTTTCCATGGAGTACTTTTTTTATTTTTTTTTATTATAGATGGCACAGATTTGGAAAGTTGTGGAATTCCAAGACCGGAGTGCAGCAGTTGTGCCGTCCAGCTGGGTGGTAGATGTTGACGGAGAAGTGGGATGCTACTGGCCACCCTTTGGCAGAAACAAAGCTGTGAAGGCCGCCATGAACTGCACCCCCCTGGGACAAGGATGGCGATTCCATCAAAAAATAAGGGCGCTGGCAACCTGTGGTGAGCTGCATAGCTACTTCATTAAACCAATGACAATACTTCAATACTGCATTAAGTCAATTTCATTAAGACTGCCTTCCCTTTCAGGCACCTTTGCCAAAGCAAGACGTTACCTGACCCGATCGCATGAGGAAGGCTGCCTTACAGCAGACCTGCAATCAGATGATGGTGAGATGGGGCCAAGGAAAAGACGGTAAAAGTGTTTTCTTTTTTAAATTACAACTTGCAGTTATAAGTTCAATTACGGTTTCGTTTGTGTTTTGAGCTGTGTCAGTAAGGTCCTGGGTTAATTTTAAAGACCAAACAAAAGGTATTTGGAGGAGGACAGCGAGGAGGAGGCAGGACCAAGCCGTAGGGGGAGGAGGCCACCATCTATTGACGCCACTCAGCTGGACAGCGAGTGGCAATTCCCCTCCCTTAATGAAGGTGACTATCTGTACCACTTGTTGTTGTTGTTCTACTAAAGACCTAGAAGTTGTCTGAAATAATAATGCTTTCATTTCCGTCTTCAGACACCCAGCCAGGCCTGTTTCTTCACAGACAGCCATTAACTCATGGTAACTATGCATTTCCTTTATTTATGCCAGAAATTAAAATACCAATGAGTAAGTGAAGATATGTTTTGATCAACTGACTGCTTACTATTTTTCAGATTCACCATCGTCAGAAACCCCACCAGGCCCTTTCCTTCACAGCCAGCCACTAACCCATGGTAACTATGCATTGCCTTGATTTATGCCATAAACGACTAAAAAAACAAAACAAAACAACAAACAAATATCTATGTAGATGCGTTTTGATCAACTGACTATACAATTTTTCAGATTCACCCCAGCCACGTCACCGCTTCCATGGTAAGTCAAAGAGGAAATCAATCAATCAATCAATCAATCAATCAATCAATCAACATGAAAATTGTGAATTTAGAACAGAAATTAAATTAAGGCGCACCTTGAAGTGAACTAAATTGTACTCTCTGATATTTCAGCCACACCTTTGCCATCGCAACAGGGGAACAATCAGTTGCTGCATGGTGAGTCCACAACTGTAATCACTGGTCATAAATGACCAGCAATGTGAAATAAAAGTCCTAATGTTTGGTGTTACTTAACAGACATGGGCATCAGCACCGTCATTGCTCTCCTTGGCCAGCTGAGGGAGGAAAACTGACTGCTTACTATTTTTCAGATTCACCGTCTTCAGAAACCCCGCCAGGCCCTTTCCTTCACAGCCAGCCACTAACCCATGGTAACTATGCATTGCCTTTATTTATGCCAAAAACGACAAAAAAAACAACAAAACGACAAACAAATATCTATGTAGATGCATTTTGATCAACTGACTATACAATTTTTCAGATTCACCCCAGCCACGTCACCGCTTCCATTAAGTCAAAGAGGAAATCAATCAATCAACATGAAAATTGTAAATTTAGAACAGAAATTTAAATTAAGGCGCACCTTGTAGTGAACTAAATTGTACTCTCTGATATTTCAGCCACACCTCTGCCATCGCAACAGGGGAACAATCAGTTGCTGCGTGGTGAGTCATCAACTGTAATCACTGTTCAAAAATGACCAGCAATATGAAATAAAAGTCCTAATGTTTGGTGTTACTTAACAGACATGGGCATCAGCACAGTCATCGCTCTCCTTGGCCAGCTGAGGGAGGAAAACAGGGAGCTGAAGGGGGAAGTAGGAAGGCTGGCGCAAGAGGTCAGGGCCCTAAGGAGAGAGATGGGGAGACAAGACACACCCCAGACATCGCCCCTAATCAAGCTCCCACTCTCCACCATGGAGGAGTTTTTGGCAGCAGAGGCCCTGGTGAAGGAAGATGCCAAACAAAAGCAGCTAATGGTACTTATTGAGTCTTACCTTTCCTTTCCAGTCATCTGCAACACCTGCAAAAAGAAACACAAATACTTAATATCATTGTGAATCAATGAAACAATGATAAACACTGAATACTTTCTCATTATTGTCTTCATGCTACATTTTATTCTATCAGGTGTCTACCTTAGCCCTTTGTGGAGGAACCAATGTAGGGGTCACAGTGAGGCAGATGCTGCGTAGCCTCCTGGTCAATAGCTTGGCCAGCCAATTTAACTGGGCTGGAAAGGGGGAAAAAACTGCGTTTAAGGACACCAAGATCCATGATGTCCTGTTTGGTAGGTTATGCATGTGCACAAAGCTGTAAAAGAGGGTAAAATAGTAAGCTGTCGCAAGTACTTGCACACTACTTCTAAACGTTCTTTGATAACTCCTTCACTAACTGTAACATTACGATTATAACGACAACGACAAACATATTGTGAAAGATGCAAAGGATTAAAAAGGATTAAGAAACTCACCAGGCGCCTTACTCAGAAAAAGCAGGTGTGCAGGCAAGTCCAGGGAGGCTGACTGAGTGACGAATGGTCCGGTAGTGGCATTTCTATTTCCGCTTTGTGTCAATGGGGAAATTAAAATGTTTTTTTTTTTTTAATCCCGTTTAAATTGTCACAAGATTCACATCTATGGTTTCTGATTTTTACATATATTTTCTGTACTAGTACCATTACTTGCCACCTACCACTAGAGTGTGACGTGCATAGTCTTAACAACTCAAACTTTAACAATTATCACCATGCAAAGTCTCAATGTTGTTTTGTTCTTTTTCTTTCAGATGCTCTACAAAAGCAGCTGCCAGGGAGCACACACGCTACTTTTAGTGACGCAATCAAGAAGTGGCTTAAGTATGCACCAGAGAGAGAGGGAGGGATGAGGAGACGTGAGGTAGGGTGGCATTTAGAAACCCATAGCCTACTGCTGACTTTCTTTATCAATGCTGCATCAAATTAATTTTGGTTATGTTTTTCTGTTTCCATGTACAGGTGTCTGCGCCGCAGGAGGAATATAGGCCACAATTATAAATTATAAATAAATCATAAAATGTTTCTAAGAACTTGTTCAAGTGTGTTCTGTTCCTTATAAATGTTAAAAGTTATGCCTCATTAGATAGCTTGACAAACATTAGGAGAGGTGCATTGTTGCATGCATTTTTATATCCTGTTGTACATAAAACAGGACGTAGCCTACGCACATTGATATAAATTAAGTTTCACTTTCATGGTTGAAGTATGCATGTGTGTGTTCATCCTAGGCAAGAGCCCCGATGCTTTATTGTTAGCTAGTTTAATTTAGCCTGTTTTGCTTAATTTGTAGCCTTCCTGTTGTACATAAAACAGGAAGTAAAGTTGGATGAATCATCGCCGAAAATGAAACTATAAATCGACCGATATCCGTAGTTGAATAAAGGGTGAAAGGGGGTCTATTCTTTGTCGGCCACCATCCACTTTTCAACGTCGTTTCAACGCAAACTCGTATGAGCAAAGCGGTGTTGAATCAACGCCGGTGATCCATGATGATTCGACAGCGTATGGTCGAAGAACATGCCGATGAGTCCCCATCAAATCAACGCTCTTTTGCTATCTTTGTATTTTGCTTTCTAGTGAAGGCCCAATATTGCCAAAAAAATCATTGAATTCATCACATAGTTCTTCTTTATTTTCGATACACTCAAAAAAAACCATTGGATTTACTTAACCGAGTTATGGCAACCGGTCCCACGAAACTGTGTTAATTTAGATGTATTGAATACAGTTATGTTGAGTTTTTCAACACATAACTGTATTCAATACATCTAAGTTAACACAGTTTCGTTGGACCGGTTGCCATAACTCGGTTAAGTAAATCCAATGTTTTATTTTTTTGAGTGTAGTTTTATTTCCAATTTGAATTTTGTTTGGACCGGGTGTTTTTATTTTGTCACGATTTAAGATGTCATTTATCATTCTCCATGTTTGTTTTATATTAGAAGCGGCTTCAGTAAACTTTCTGTGATAGTATTCTTTCTTTGCAGTTCTAAGGAGATGATTTAGCTGATTTCGGTACTTTTTGTAGACACTGTGGTTAAGAGGTGTAGGGTTCTTGACGTACTTAGCATAAAGTTTGTTTTTTCTGCGTATTGATTTTAATATTCCGCTACTTAACCAAGGATTTTTTTTTTGAGAATGGTTGAAAGTTTTTGCATTTTTCTTAGGAAAACATTTTTCATATAAAGATCCGTACGTTTCAAGAAACTGATTGTAAGCTTTCTCTGTGTCCGCCTCGCTATGTATGTTGTCCCAAACTATACCTGATAGGGATTCTGTAAATGTCTTAATGTTTGTCATGTTAATGAGACGGTAAGATATTTTGTCTGTCTTCCTAGTTGGTTCCACTAAATCAGATATAAGGAATATCGGAAAGTGATCCGATATATCTGTTACCATAATCCCAGCCGTGTAGTCAATGTTAAGTGTGTTTGTGTATATGTTATCAGTTAAGGTAGCAGAGTGTGGGGTAATCCTGGTGGGCTTGTATACAAGAGGGAAAAAGGAGTTAGAGAAAATGTTATTAATGTGATCAGTAGTAGGAGAATGCGAGGTTTTAAGTAAGTCTATGTTATAGTCTCCAAGAATGTAGCAAGTACTCTTTTCTTTGTTGATGTTATTCAGGCATTCTGTCAATTGGTTATTAAATTGTTGAATGTCTGTATTAGGAGGACGGTATACGCAGCTAATGACAATTTTTTCCCCTCATTACCATTTGAAAACAGTTCAACAAAAATACGCTGTGTGCCCGATTCATCGATTACAAATTCCAAGTCGTTTCTTTCTATATAAGATAAATTATTTCTTATGTATAGAGAACCCCCCCACCTACCTTGTTCAGTCTGCAGTGATGAATGCTTTTATACCCGGGTATGTTATAATTGTGGATTGTATTTTCAGTTAGCCAAGACTCTCTGAGAACAATTACTGAGAACCTATGTTTTATAGAGTATAGGTATTCATTGAGCTCTTCGAAGTGGCATGAAAGGCTCCTGACATTTAAATGAAACATAGAGAGAGAATTGCTTTTTCTTGATTTGCATGTATTGATGAATGAATCAGTGTTGTAATACTGTGTGGTGCTCTTAGAAGAACTACGGTATAGTAGTTATTAAAGAAATTTAAATCTGGGTCGAGAGATGAAAAGTGTGATTCATAAACATTTTCATTTAAGGCAAAGGGGTTAAAAACTAGGGTACTTAAGTCACTGTTACTTATTTGTGAAGGTAGAGATGGCTGTTTTTCAGTAGTGGAGATCATGAGGTTTGATTACCGGTGATGACTTAGTCGAGTCTGGTTTCTTCATGTGTTGTCCCTCCTTGGTGTGTCTCTCGATGGGTGCACGACCAGCCGATCGTACCGTATGTCACGTTTTCTCTCTCTCTTGCTGCCCGCATTTCCGGGAGGAGTTCTTTCCTCTTTTGTCATACTGCTTCCGAAAAGTCTTCGTTGATGTAGATGTTCGATCCTTTGAGGTACCTTGCTCTCTGCATGATGGCTTCTTTGTCTTTGTATCGGAGAAGTTTCACAACAATGGGTCGTGGCCGTCCATCTTCCTGGAATTTTCCATTACGATGAGAACGTTCGATTTCAATCTTAAGTGGGTCAAGCTTGAGTTTGTCCTTGAGGATTTCTCTGACTTTCTGTTCACATCGGTACCAGTTCTCTTGTTTGTTGTCAGGGACGCTGTCGATCAGAATGTTATTACGACGAGACTGGTTCTCCAAGTAATCGGATTTATGAAGGATCGTGTTGATGTCAGCTCCTAGACGATCTATTTTCATCTCAACTTCCTTGATATTGTGGCTCTGGTCATGTTGTTTTGCTTTACCGTCTTGGATTTCCGCCGGGGAGAATTGTAGACTGTCCTTTATTTCCTGCACCTCACGGATGAGACTGTCCATTCTTTTGTTGCTAGTATCCATTACTGTTGCGATGAAAGACTGAAAGGTGGATTGTTGTCTCATCAACAGGTCCTCATATTTTGCCCTTTGTTGATCTAGCATTTCTTTCAGGGTACCAAGAGTGACTATGTCCTCATCTTTAGTTGTTTTTGTCCTTGAGTAGGCATGGCATCGACGGTATGTGGGAATTTAGAGATCACACAATTCCCACCTGGGTAGATCTAATTAGCGGACTCCGATGTAAATTTGGAGGGAGTGGGGATGGACACACCACGCCGCGGGGGCTCCTTTTAAGCCTGCTACGGTTAAGCTGCGTGAAACAGAAGTGTAAACAACTCGCTGCCGGGCTCGCCAGGCCGATCACTAGTTGTTGGGACAAAACTGGCTTCAAGTCACTTCAAATTGCAAATGACGGTTTGAAGACAATCTCCATGGTCCTTGAATGTCCAACTTACAAGGATGTCTTGTTAGTTTAAGTAAAAGTTGTAAAAATTCGCCTTTTTTTGCTGATAGTTACGGAGTTGTAAAAACTGGCGTCTTTAACCTCTGGCGCATGCGCACTCCTCAATGTAGTGAGTAAAATCAATAGGAAAATAATTGAAAAGAAATATAGATACTTGAAAACAACACTAAAATAGAGATATAAGTATTTAAATATTGTAATAGTGTAACAGCAGATGTAAGTTCCTTCGTATGTTTGTAAAGGGCATAAACTAGGATATGTATATCATGAAGAATCAAAACTGTGTTTTACAATTTATAATTCTGCACGGTCATCATTTAAAAGTATACAATACAGAATTGTAAACTACCTTGGTTAAAATGACAGAAATTATGATGCACTTTATATAAAATAAATTTAAAATACTTGTATCAACTACAAATATACTTGAAATAGTGACAAATTGTGAATATACAGCATGTGAGTGATATCTGTGATGGTCTGCTGTCATTGCCAGCTGCCAAAAAGCAGCAGTGCATTCACAGTGTGTTCAGAAAAGGTCTACACATAGATGAGGCTAGATTGTGCCAGCTAAAGCAAGCTTCTGTCAGCTGCATAATTAAAGCACATTTCTTCTGTTCACTAATATGTTTCTCTGCATTTAACACTCATCACAATACCCACAAATGTTTTCACACTTTCCAGACACTTGGAAAATAAAGAACTGAATAGTCTAGAGAGGGGTTCTCAAACATTTGCGATCTGGGCCCCCCTGACTGTACCAAGCGTACTTTGATCACCCCCCACCCCCGACTGTACACTCAAAAAAAACCCCATTGGATTTACTTAACCGAGTTATGGCAACCGGTCCCACGAAACTGTGTTAATTTAGATGTATTGAATACAGTTATGTTGAGTTATTCAAAACATAACTGTATTCAATACATCTAAATTAACACAGTTTCATGGGACCGGATGCCATAACTCAGTTAAGTAAATCCAATGTTTTATTTTTTTGAGTGTAGCAAGAAGAAGAAACCTTTATTCATCATATGCACACTTCAAGCACAGTGAAATTCATCCTCTGCATTTAACCCATCTGAAGCAGTGAACACACGCACACACTCAGAGCAGTGGGCAGCCACACCAGAGCACCCGGGGAGCAGTCAGGGGTCAGGTACCTTGCTCAAGGGCACCTCAGCCCAAGGCCGCCCCATGTCAACCTAACTGCATGTCTTTGGATTGTGGGGGAAACCAGAGCACCCGGAGGAAACCCACGCAGACACGGGGAGAACATGCAAACTCCACACAGAAAGGCCCTCGCCGGCTGCTGGGTTCGAACCCAGAACCTTCTTGCTGTGAGGTGACCGTGCTAACCACTCACAACCGTGCCGCCCAAGTGGACTTTGAGCCCACCCCCCCCCCAAAAAAAGATCGATCAGCTATTATTATTATTGGGCTGTTTTTTATTGCTGTGTATTATTGTATTATTGCAATGTTAGACAACAGTCTGAGACTGAAAATGTTCAATTTTGCCCTGTAGGTACAGTCCGTCAAGGAACAACAGCAGCCCGTCTCTTTAAGAAACTACATTTCCCATCAGCCAACTTCCGCGTTGACCTACATCACGCATGGGCGGGATCATCTACGTCACTTCCTCTACAATTCTATAAGCAACTGAACAACGCTTCCTTCTTTCTCTTTTCCATCTGGACTTCAATCCGTCTGGACACAGAGAGATCCGCTCGGCCGAGCAAACTAGATTAAACGTCTTTTTGTCTAGGATCAGAGTTTTGCGCTGTTTCTTTTCCTTACCTTTGGCCACGGTAGACTCGAGAATTGCGCGATTTTGACTCAACTTGAATATAACCGGTTTCATCTGTTCCTCATCAGCACGTGCTAAACTGCAGCCCAAGTGGTTTTTAGTCTGAAGACAAAGAAGTGGCTGGACCTCTTCAATAAAGCTGTGCACCTTGTTTCTACAGAGATTTTTCTTCCCACGAGCTACGAAGTTTCTCCAAGAATTCTCTGTTTTTCACAGATTTTCTTCTCAGGAGCTCCTGTGAAAGTCAACTTCTCCAAAAATTCTCAGCCCTCTGCAGAAGGGCGAAATACGGAAGTAAGACTTGGCATTCTTTTGGGCATAGTAATAAAGCTAGTCTCAGGAA
Organism: Neoarius graeffei; assembly: GCF_027579695.1. Lineage (NCBI taxonomy): Eukaryota > Metazoa > Chordata > Actinopteri > Siluriformes > Ariidae > Neoarius > Neoarius graeffei. The sequence goes on from NC_083587.1 coordinate 617,705, forward strand.
TTTTGATTTATTGAGGTAGTGTGAATTTTAAACTTAGGAACGGTTTGTGTACACTGTATGATTGTTTGATTTTGATTTAATCTCTCAATTGTTTAATTGATAGGTTGTGCATGCCTCTTTTCCCTCTCTAACACTCTAATTTCATTCTTATACATATATCGACCTCATCAAGATTTCAGGAGATTTAATAATACTATAAAGCTATTGGGTTAGCTTTCTAGGGAAGCCTTTTGTCCCCAGGGACCAGGCTTCAACACGTGGTCACACACACACTAGGCCTCATACACACTTTAGCTAGAAAACCAAAGCTAACTCTCTTTGTTCTGTAAGGAAACACATGGTGACCCCTCCCCCTCCTTTATTCTTTATCACGAGGTCTTTTGTCTCAACTTTAGATGATATTCTAAGTCCTGATTCAGTTCAACCTTTATAGCGCACTCCCCCGTGCCCACATTCAACTCCACATATATCACGGATGACCATTTGAATGTATTTTAATTGTTAACATTTAATTGTTGTTATCACACATACACATACGCTCACACACAACCACGTGGCCACTAGGCCTCAAAAGCACATGTTAGCTAGCCTTCCTTTGTCTAGATAGCACACAGAGCTAATCCTTTGGCTTACACACACACACACACACTGCTGAAGATTTCATCTGCTGTTATTCAATTTTATCTTTGTTATAATAAATTCCATTATCATTGAAACTGTGTGTGTTTGTTTGCTGTTCCGATATTTCTGGAAGTCGCCCAAATCTCAAAAGAATTCTAAGGTGTATATGAATACTATTAGCTGCAGCTTAGTAAGTGACCATAATAATTTGGAATATACCATAATTTAGCTGTTTGGTAATTTATTATTAAGCACCAAAATTAATGGTATTAATTAATGAGACTGATTCAATTTAAATAATTCAATTTAAATGATTCAAATTAAATGATTCAATGGGATTGATTCAATTTAATTATTAATGATTGATCACTTAACACCAATCTACATACACATAAACATAATACACCTACAGCCCTATATCCTTTTAAAAATTAATGGATCCAGACGCGGTTCAGGATCACCTCCAAAATTTAAGTTCTTCATTGGGCCAAGATACATATCTCATAAAATTTTCATGAAAATCCGTCTGTACATTTTGTTCTGCAAAGTTGCTAACAAATACATGAACGAACAAACACACTCTACCAGAGTACCAGAGGTAGTGTTAACAAACATCTTAGTGTGACATATGAGCCTACTTTGTTTGGCAGAGTTCTCAAATTCTCAGCTCAATTTTAGTTAAATACAGCCTCAGGTCATCCTCAATCTGTGCATGATTGCGGTACTTAGTTTTGAGTGTGGTCAGTTTTGAAAAGCCTGCATCACACAAGTATGTTGACACGAAAGGTAGGAGAATTTTTAAGGCAATGTCACAGAGCTGGGGGTACTCCTGCATCAGTGTTACCCAGAAGGATGTAAGAGAACAGGTGCTAAAAAGGTGCTTCAGCCTGCTGTCACTCTTCAGCTCATTAAGCTGCTGTTGCATTTGCAGTGACAAATCATTTGCGGTGGAAACGAATGAGTCCCGAACCCATGAAAATGACTGGTAGTCCTCCTTGAAATAAGAAACTAACTGCTGCTCAAAGGGCATATTCTGGACCAATTTCATGTTTTTTATATGAAAGCATGCCCCTTTACACACTCATCCAGAAGGGTAATTTTGCACAAGGCCATCTGTCAACAGCAGAAAAATAAATAAATAACAAAACGCACCTGGAAAAATCCCAAGGGAGTCTGGAGCCAGATTCATGACGTTATCTGCGGAAGCACAAGCAGGATACCCGAGCTTTGCACGGTTTAAGTGCACAGCCTGTGTAGACCAACCACTCCCATTTCTCTCTCATTGCCCGGTCTTTTGTAAAACGATGAGTACTAAGCCCATCAAGATTGGTGTTGCTACACCCTCCTACGATACATCTGTTAACCATTTTAATAATTACGCGATAACGTTGAAGAAATTTGCAGAAAACCACCAGGTAATTTTCTCATAAACAAACCAGCGCTGACATAGGATTCAGAGGGAGGTGTCCCACAGATGGCATCACGAAAATCAGTATTTACCAGGAAATTCAAATGCCAAGTTTTTTCAGAGGCGGACCAATTTGCCTCAAATGGCTTGATTTCAACTGAATTTTTCTGGCATTGTGCAAGGTAAAAAAAATTGCAGAGAATGCAGAATGTTACAGATATTTGACCAAAGTTTAATATAAAATAGGAGAATTACATTGATCTTGCTCCTGAATTTACCTGTGATATGCACTTTAAGCTCAGACAGGTGATCTGCAGCTGATTGAAAAATAGAGGAGAAATCACTGCTGCATGCCTCAGTGATGAAGTCTGTGAGGCTGGGAAACATCACAATTTCAGACAATTATGCAGTCATGCCACAAGACAAGTTTTTGGATGAAAGTTTCCACTTTGTCAGCAAGGACCAACAATTTGGAATCTCGGCCTTGCAAAGACAGATTCAAACTATTCAGTCTGTCAAATATGTTGACCAAATATGACAAGGAAGCTAGCCACAGGGAATTATGGAGGTGCTTGGCCAGTTCCGAATTGGGCTGCGGATACAGAAACCTCCCCACGGTGCAGCCTGGGAAACGCTGGCTGAATGAGATGGAAGGACTCAGCAGGACTTTCTAATCTGATACTGCCAGTAGGCCAATCTCTGTATACTTACCCACACAATCAAACGATGAAGACACATGCTAAATCCCGACAGCCCACAAGCACCTGCCCCTCACCGGGCCTGCACTGTCAATCATCTCAACCAACATCAAAGGTTTCTCCAGATGCAAGGCAGACATACTGGCAACAATGGCCAACCATTTTGATATACTGTGCATGCAGGAAACCCACATCGGCCCTGCACAACATCGACCTGTCATCCCTGGAATGAAACTGGTTGCAGAGATCCGACACAGACAGCACAGATCAGCCGTTTTCAGCTGACCAAACCTCAAGATTGAGGAAGTCTGTACCCACACCACAGAGGGGCACATGGAAACCATCACAGTTGCCCTCCCAAATGTCTCTGTTACATCTGTGTACAATCCACCCCCAACCCCCTTTATTCACACAGAACTACCAGAAAGATGCAAAAGGAGATTCCACATCAGCGACTTCAATGCCCACAGCACATCATGGGGCTATGAGAGCAACAACCAAGATGGAGCTGAAACCTGGCTTGAGTCTAAACACCTGACACTAATCCACAATGCCAAACTATCCAAGTATTTCCACAGCACCAGATGGAAATGGGGATATAACCCAGACCTTGCCTGTGTGAGCAGCAAAATCACTTCCAGAAGTGTGAAGGAAGTCCTAGATCCCATCCCTCATACCCAGCACCGACCAATTGCCATCAAAGTCAGATCTGCACTCCAAGCAACAACCATCCCTACCTGCAGAAGGTTTAACCTACGGAAAGCTGACAGGTTGTCATTCCAAAAGGAGACTGAGCACTCCATAGCCAACATCACATGTTTATCAAGATATCGCAAGACTCCATTTACATCTCACCAACATATCTCAAGACTCTGTTTACAAACCCCGATTCCAAAAAAGTTGGGACAAAGTACAAAATGTAAATAAAAACAGAATGCAATAATTTACAAACCTCAAAAACTGATATTGTATTCACAATAGAACATAGACAACATATCAAATGTCAAAAGTGAGACATTTTGAAATTTCATGCCAAATATTGGCTCATTTCAAATTTCGTGACAGCAACACATCTCAAAAAAGTTGGGACAGGGGCAATAAGATGCTGGAAAAGTTAAAGGTACAAAAAAGGAACAGCTGGAGGACCAAATTACAACTCATTAGGTCAATTGGCAATAGGTCATTAACATGACTGGGTATAAAAAGAGCATCTTGGAGTGGCAGCGGCTCTCAGCAGTAAAGATGGGAAGAGGATCACCAATCCCCCTAATTCTGCGCCGACAAATAATGGAGCAATATCAGAAAGGAGTTTGACAGTGTAAAATTGCAAAGAGTTTGAACATATCATCATCTACAGTGCATAATATCATCAAAAGATTCAGAGAATCTGGAAGAATCTCTGTGCGTAAGGGTCAAGGCCGGAAAACCATACTGGGTGCCTGTGATCTTCGGGCCCTTAGACGGCACTGCATCACATACAGGCGTGCTTCTGTATTGGAAATCACAAAATGTGCTCAGGAATATTTCCAGAGAACATTATCTGTGAACACAATTCACCGTGCCATCCACCGTTGCCAGCTAAAACTCTATAGTTCAAAGAAGAAGCCGTATCTAAACATGATCCAGAAGCGCAGACGTCTTCTCTGGGCCAAGGCTCATTTAAAATGGACTGTGACAAAGTGGAAAACTGTTCTGTGGTCAGAGGAATCAAAATTTGAAGTTCTTTATGGAAATCAGGGACACCGTGTCATTCGGACTAAAGAGGAGAAGGACGACCCAAGTTGTTATCAGCGCTCAGTTCAGAAGCCTGCATCTCTGATGGTATGGGGTTGCATTAGTGCGTGTGGCATGGGCAGCTTACACATCTGGAAAGACACCATCCATGCTGAAAGGTATATCCAGGTTCTAGAGCAACATATGCTCCCATCCAGATGATGTCTCTTTCAGGGAAGACCTTGAGTTTTCCCACATGACAATGCCAAACCATATACTGCATTAATTACAGCATCATGGCTGCATAGAAGAAGGGTCCAGGTACTGAACTGGCCAGCCTGCAGTCCAGATCTTTCACCTATAGAAAACATTTGGCGCATCATAAAACGGAAGATACGACAAAAAAGACCTAAGGCAGTTGAGCAACTAGAATCCTACATTAGACAAGAATGGGTTAACATTCCTATCCCTGAACTTGAGCAGCTTGTCTCCTCAGTCCCCAGACGTTTACAGACTGTTGTAAAGAGAAAAGGGGATGTCTCACAGTGGTAAACATGGCCTTGTCCCAACTTTTTTGAGATGTGGTGTTGTCATGAAATTTAAAATCACCTAATTTTTCTCTTTAAATGATACATTTTCTCAGTTTAAACATTTGATATGTCATCTATGTTCTATTCTAAATAAAACATGGAATTTTGAAACTTCCACATCATTGCATTCCGTTTTATTTACAATTTGTACTTTGTCCCAACTTTTTTGGAATCGGGGTTGTATATATAATAATCTCCTTCTCACCCCCGGCGGGGGGTGGTATCCATGTCATCCTCAAGCTCGGGTCCTCTACCAGAGACCTGGGAGTTTGAGGGTTCTGCGCAGTATCTTCGATGTTCCTAGGACTGCGCTTTTCTGGACTGAGGCTTCAGATGTTGTTCCTGGGATTTGCTGGAGCCACTCTCCCAGTTTGGGGGTTACTGCCCCAATTGCCCCCACTACCACGGGGACCACGCAACCCTTGACCTTTCACATCCGTTCCAGCTGCTCTTTCAACCCTTGATACTTCTCAAGTTTCTCATGTTCCTTCTTCCTGATGTTGGCGTCAGCTGGGATCGCTACATCTATCACCACCACCCTCTTCTGCTCTTTGTCCACCACCACTATGTCCGGTTGGTTAGCCAGGATCTGTTTGTCAGTCTGGAAGCTGAAGTCCCACAGAACCTTGGCCCTGTTGTTCTCAGCCACCTTCTGTGGTATGGCCCATTGGGACTTGGGTACTTCTATTCCATACTGGTTGCAGATGTTCCTGTATACTATCCCAGCCACTTGGTTGTGCCTCTCCATGTACGCTGATCCAGCTAGCATCTTACACCCTGCTACTATGTGCTGGACTGTTTCAGGGGCTTCTTTGCACAGTCTGCATCTTGGGTCTGATCTACTCTGGTAGATCCTGGGCTCTATGGCTCTTGTGCTTATGGCCTGTTCTTGTGCTGCCATGATTAGTGCCTCTGTGCTGTCTGTCAGTCCTGCATTATCCAGCCACTGGTAGGATTTCTTGATATCAGCCACTTCCTCTATCTGATGGTGGTACATGCCATGTAGGGGTTTGTCCCTCCAGGTTGTCTGTTCCTCCTCCTCTGCACTCTCACCAGGGTTCTGCTGCCTGAGACATTCACTTAGCAGTTCATCCTTTGGGGCCATCTTTCTGATGTATTCTCGGATTTTCGATGTTTCATCCTGGACTGTGGTCTTGATGCTCACTAGCCCTTGGCCTCCCTCTTTCCGCTTAGTGTATAGTCTCAGGGTGCTGGACTTGGGGTGGAACCCTCCATGCATGGTGAGGAGTTTTCTAGTCTTGATATCTGTGGCTTCTATCTCCTCCTTTGGCCAGTTTATGATACCAGCGGGGTATCTGATGACTGGTAGTGCGTACATGTTGATGGTTTGGACCTTGTTCTTACCATTCAGCTGACTTTTCAGGACCTGCCTTACTCTCTGGAGGTATTTGGCTGTGGTTGACTTCCTTGTGGCCTCTTCATGGTTTCCATTAGCCTGTGGGATGCCAAGGTACTTGTAGCTGTCTTGGATATCACCTATGTTGCCCTCTGGTAGGTCAATCCCCTCAGTCTGGATCATCTTGCCTCTCTTTGAGACCATCTGGCCACACTTGTCCAATCCGAATGACATCCCTATGTCATCGCTGTAGATCCAGGTGGTGTGGATCAGCAAGTCTATTTCTCGCTCGTTCCTGGCATACAGCTTGATGTCATCCATGTAGAGCAGGTGGCTGATTGTTGCCCCACTACGGAATCGGTACCCGTAGCCACTCTTCGTGATGATCTGACTGAGGGGGTTCAGGCCTATGCAGAACAGCAGTGGTGATAGCGCATCTCCTTGGTATATGCCGCACTTGATGTTGACTTGGGCAATGGGTTTTGAGTTGGCCTCTAGGGTTGTCTTCCACATTTCCATTGAGTTCTGGATGAAGGTCCTTAGGTTCCTGTTGATCTTATACAGTTTTATATATATATATATATATATATATATATATATATATATATATATATGAAATAAAGTCAATATTTCCTGTGAACAGTTAAGCGTAGAGCATCTGATGATCTTAGTACTTGGTCACTGGTGCTACATTGGAGTGGAAGATAGGATGGCCAGTCCAAAGAATACAGCACTTTATTTGCAAGGCACATTAGATGATAGTCCCTTCAGTCTTCAGTAGGAAGCCATTTTAACTGGATTATGTCCCTGACATTGGCATAATGCTGAAGAACAAATCCAGCAGTCGGTAGCTGCACTCGTTCTAGTCTCTGAATCAAATAGGCAGGAATAGGGTGGTACACAACATTGTTGTAGTCAAGTTTATGGAGGATAAGGCATTCTTAGAGTTGTTTCCTCACTGAAAAAGGGGCGATATTATTCAGCTTGCGTAGCACTGAACGGGTAGCATAACATGATGCAGTTACCTTGTTGACATGATCTGTCCATAAAAGGTGCTGGTGAACATGTGTTCCTTGGAACTTCATTTGCTGTAGTCGTTCAAGCTCTCTACCATTGGAAAACAATTTGTTGTCAATGTCATGTAGTCCATGTACTCGCGATATCTGCTGCATAGAGAAAAGCATGCATTTGTTTTTTTTCTGCGTTTAACACAAGATTTGAGTCTGAAGACCAGTCACTTTGCTTGTCAATAGCTCCCTGCATCTCTTCATAACATTGATTTAAGGAAGATGGTTTACAATGTGAGTAGAAGGTGGTGTGGCCAGCATATTGATGAGACATCACTGTCTGGGGGAGCCTGGAGGAGAGGTCATTGACATAGAGATTAAAGAGGACAGGCCCGAGGATGGATCCTTGAGGGACACCAAATGTAACTGCAAGCTCCTCTGATCTCCAATCGTCTATTTGAATGTATTGTCGATGCTCAGAAAGATAGCTGAGAACCCACTTCAATGTTTATTTAGAAAAGCCGAACCTACAAAGTTTACAGAGAACAGTCTTGTAAGCCATGGTGTCAAAGGCCTTGCTAAAGTCGGTCATGACAGCAAACATGAGTTCCTCTTTCTTCATTGCTGTGAGAATGTCATCTCGTATCGCCAACATTATTGTTGTTGTTGTGTGACCCCTGCAGTACGCACTGATATTAGGCCCTAGAATTGCAATGTCTGTGAGAAAATTAGTCATCTAGCGCAACACAAGCTTTTCATACACCTTGGACAGCACAGGCAGGATGGAAATGGGACAAAAGTTACCTACTTCTTTGAGTTACCTATACCATTTTCTGAAGCAAGGACATCCTTCAACAAAGCCACTGAAACCTGTGTTCTGAAAGCTTCTCAAGCAGTATTTTGCAGCATTTTTTCAAGCAAGCCCAATGGACAAATTTTGGAAACATATTAAATTAGGTTGTGAAGTTATGAAAGGCACATTGGTGAAAGAGTTGTTAGCAGAGCAATCTTAGCTTTTTGCATGAGCTTGACAAAATCCTGAATGGTTATCCTAGAGATTGGAGTCCAGATTGGGGCAGATGTTACCTGCCCCAACGGGCAGGTAACATCTCTGAGGACCCATCACACCCTGGGCACAATCGGTTTAATCTTCTCGCCTCAGGGAGACGATATAGATCACTGTATGTAAAAACAACCAGACACAAGAATAGGTTTTTTTTTCCCTCAGGCTGTCTCTGTGATGAACAGCTAAAATCCAGATTCATCTATCAGTAAGATCACTTGCAAAATATCTGCACACTCATACCATCATTCTGTGCACAGTGTATACTTTATATTTATCTATTTCATACTTGACTTACTTGGATTACTTTGCACTATGCACCTATTGCACCATTTTTTTTGTTTGTTTGTTTGTTTTGTGTATATGCTTTTTTATCTGTTTTGTACTATGAGAGCTAAGTGAAACCGTAGTCAAATTCCTCGTTTGTGTCCACACACCTGGCAATAAAAGTGATTTTGAAAATGTCTGCATTAGACTGTGCAAAAAGCCAAAAGCATTATCTTGGCATCTGACCTCAACGTGATTTGAACACGCAACCTTCTGATCTGGAGTCAGATGCGCTACCATTGCGCCATGAGGTCTAAGCTGACATAGAATGGTCCATACCAGCAAGGTACAAAGTTGGCATCGCTCTGAACTCAAGCTTTTTCAGAGGATGAGCTCAATATAAAAGCATAACCTGGCTGGATTACCCTTCTCAATATTTTCAGGGATCTTTCCAAGATCATATAGTAGTTCTCACCTCAGTGTGTGAGGTGGTGTTTACATTTGACCATATCCGTCTCGTTTTCGTCGCGGATGCACTGTCCGTTCACATTAAAATGCCGGGAAATGACTCCACAGGCGGAACAACTTGAATCCGCCAGGGCCCACGTATTCAACCCAGTTTGTATCTGATCCGGTGCTGTGTAAACATTGAGATATGAGGAAACGCAGTGCTGAGCTCTAGCTGACGTCATCATTGGACAACGTCACTGTGACATCCATCTTCCTGATTCGCTGGCGTTGGGATCACACACACAGCGGCTCAGTCCCGAATCACTGCTCGTGCGCTTCACTCGCGTGCTCTGTGAGCTGCGCAGGGCCAGAGTGCGCACCCTCCAGAGGGCACTCGCTGTTCAGAGTGGAGTGATTTGGAGCGCAGGAGGAAGTGCTGAGCTGCACTGAGGTTTATTTACACATTTCAACTTATTTACCTCCTTCAGGCGCTTAAACTCAGTGAGAACATGAACATCACAGCCAGGTGTGTTTATCTGCTGGAGAAGGTGTTCGCTTGCCATCCTTCCACTTGCAAGTGGTGAGTGACTTGCGCATGCCCGATATGCAGTGGGATCATGTGACGTGCCGTCTAATTAGTCATGTGATTAGCGTATCCGTGTATTGGCATTGCTGTGTGCACGCAAATCGTGTATTGGCGTCGCTGTGTGCACGCGAATCGTTTTAAAAACGTTAATCTGATGATCTGCTGGCGGCACGGTGGTGTAGTGGTTAGCGCTGTCGCCTCACAGCAAGAAGGTCCTGGGTTCGAGCCCCGGGGCCGGCGAGGGCCTTTCTGTGTGGAGTTTGCATGTTCTCCCCGTGTCCGCGTGGGTTTCCTCCGGGTGCTCCGGTTTCCCCCACAGTCCAAAGACATGCAAGTTAGGTTAACTGGTGACTCTAAATTGACCGTAGGTGTGAATGTGAGTGTGAATGGTTGTCTATGTGTCAGCCCTGTGATGACCTGGCGACTTGTCCAGGGTGTACCCCGCCTTTCGCCCGTAGTCAGCTGGGATAGGCTCCAGCTTGCCTGCGACCCTGTAGAAGGATAAAGCGGCTAGAGATAATGAGATGAGATGAGATGATGATCTGCTGATACGGTCTAATGTAAACACCACCTGAGTATATTCTGTGGACAACTTTTGCTCAACTTAAGCACTCATCATCCAATGTGACAAGCCCAAGGTGTCAACTAACTTTCAGTTAACTTCACATTTTATATGAATCCTTATTGTCACCATTTGTGTCACATGATGGGCAATCAGTGGAAAAGTTGGTTTTTGAGGGTGCCCTGTTTTGAGGGTTCAAAGGAAAGGTATATTACAACATTTTTGAATGTGACAAACAGCAGATGGTATGAGCAGGGCATTAATTGAATCAGAGGAACCTGTTGAAAATGTGTGTCCTGACATGCTTTGACTCTTACAGAAACAGAAAAGCGGAGCCTGGAAAGCTCAGTCAGGAGCGCATCAGTGTTTTAATCTGATGGTCCAATGATGAATTCTGTCTTTGTCAGAGGAACAGACTTGCTTTTCAGTCAATTGGTCTCCTTATTCCCAAAAGACAAATATGGTTGAAAATGGTGTTGCTTGTTAAAGGAGTCCAATACCATGACAAGAAAGGGTTCCTTGAACCAAGATAAGACTTTAGAATGACTGTTATAAAGCAGACTCATGATTGTAACCTTTTCCAAGTGACCTGATGGTCAATCTTCTTCATGTTCGGAAAGAAAATATGTCCTATGGTTCAGGACAGCTCACCTTACAGCCTGCACAGCTCAGTTGATAGGACTAAGGTTCAACATTCTTTGAGTTAACTATATCATTTTGCAGGTTAAACAAGTACTTTTTTATCATTATTTGTGCCAGATGATGGGCAATCATTTGGAAAAGGTGACAGAGCGCTGAGATATACAGAGACAACATGATAACTTGTTGGCAAGAACCTTTTGAACTGAAGTCATGCTGGTAACATTTTCCAAGTGACCTTATGGTCAAAATTCTTCATGTTCTAAAAAAAATACATGCCTTATGGTTCAAATACAGCTCACCTTTGAAGCTCAGTAGATAGGACCAAGGTTCAACATTCTTTGAGTTACCTATACCATTTTCTGAAGTGAGGACATTTTTCAACAAGGCCACTGAAACCTGTGTTCTGAAAGCTAACTCTGACAAAGCTTGAAGCTTCTGCTCACAGTCTGACCATGGGCTATGACCAGCAACCCTTTGAGAGAGGGAAAATTTTCTTACAGATAACATCTGTATGATATGTATGTGTGTGTGTGTGAGAGGGACTTTGCTGTGTGGTGCAACAGGAACCATCTGCAGCTCAACACCTTGAAGACCAAGGAGCTGGTCATTGACTTTGGGAGGTCCGGACCAAGGTCACGCCCAGTTCTGATCAAGGGAGTTGAGGTGGAGGCTGTGGATTCCTACAAGTACCTCGGGCTGTGGCTGGACAGCAAGCTGGACTGGACTTGCAACACCAATCACTTACACAGGAAAGGACAGAGCAGGCTATACTTCCTTAGGAGGCTGCAGTCCTTTAACATCTGCAAGAAACTCCTGTGGATGTTCTATCAGTCCGTGGTCGCCAGTGTCCTGTTTTACACTGTGGTGTGCTGGGGGGCAGCACATCCAAGAAGGACACATCCAGGCTGGACAAACTGATCAGGCACGCCAGCTCTGTGGTCTGCATGAAGCTGGACTCTCTGGTGACGGTGGCATTGGACTATGGACAAACTATTGAACATCATGGATGATGCCAGTCACCCTCTGCACACCATCATCAGCAACCAGAGGAGCCTGTTCAGTGACAGAATGCTCCTTCCCAAGTGCAGGACAAACAGACTTAAAAACTCCTTTGTCCCTCACACCATCAGACTGTACAACTCCTCTCTGGGGGGGAGGAGGGGTAACAGGAGGACAGAGGATGGGAAGGAGCAGTAGCCTAGCCTAACAATAAGCAATACTGGACAATGTGCAATATAATGTGCATATCTTATTCTTTTTATATTTGTATGTGTAAATACTTAATTTACTTTAATTTATCTAGAAGTTTTTTCTCTATTTTCTATTCTCTCTTTATCCTGTAATGATGCTGCTGGAATCTTAATTTCCCTAAGGGAACCCTCCCAAAGGGATCAATAAAGTTCTATCTAATCTAATCTAATCTAATCTAATCTAATCTAATCTAATCTAATCTAATCTCCACTCAGTCCTGCATGCTTTTGGTCATGATATCACTCCTGCAGCCCCTTAGAAATGGGACAGTGTAAAGTTGTTTTAAACTCGAATAAAAATCAAACCTTTGCATGGATGTGAACTTTTCCATGGAGAAATCAGCTGAGTGGAGCAAGATATATCATGTCTTATTATGGATGAGAAGATTCTAAGTTTGGATGGCATGGCTCTCCTTTATCCCATGCAATGTTCTGGATAATACATTTACTAACCACAACAAAGTTCTAACTGCGAGCCACACAACTAAATAAAATAAAAATTGACAGTTACTTTTCTGGAAAACTCCTGGGTTCTCCTGGGTGTAAAGGTGGCCTTTAAACTTTAAGGCTGTCCCATATGGTCTAGTGGTCAGGATTCCTGATTTTCACTCAGGTGGGATGGGTTCAACTTCTGGTATGAGAATGCATCTTTGTTGTGTCACCCTAGTTGCAAGTCATGCGACCTTGAGTGAAATCCTCATTTCATAGGCTCTCACTTTATCAGTCCTTTTTTTGCCAGGTGTCATGATGGGACAAGAAGTCTAATGACAGAGCAGAAGATTCCAGGATTGACTTCTGGCTTACTCAGCTTCCCCAACAACACGCATGCATCGGGCCGATGTTGGCCTAAGATCGTATAGGAATACTCTTAAATAATTTGATCGTACAATGATCGGCCAGAGAGCGGAGCCAGTTTTTTTCACAACTGCTCCCATCTACGTCGGCTTTTGATTGGCCCAAAATCGAGAAGTACCCTACACATTCATCGGGCTAGTGTTGGCCTCAGATCAGCTATAATTAGATCATGACATCGGCTATGGGGCGAAGATTATACTTTTTTTTAATTTTTGTGTTCATCCCTGAATCCCATCTACATCGGTTTTTGATTGGCCCCGGGGCATTTCTGAGAATGCGCTGTCTATTGTAGTTCCCCAAACACTAAAGTATAATGTCATATTGCATAAAAATTCTTCCCGTTTCCTGTTTAACAAAAATGTGCCATCTGATGTTATTTTTTACATACCGACTATCTCAATGGGGACACTTTTATTTCAAATAACTGTGCAGACACCCGCTGTCTTCTGTGGCAAAATAGCTTAACCATTTATTAGTGCTGTGCATTGCCTGCCTGCTGCTGCTGGCATCAGAATGAACTCTAGACACTTTGGAATGCAATTCACAGAAATATGCTCATGCATCTTGGGGACTTTCACTATATAACGTAAACATGTTATTATCTTTGCATGGGTATCAAATGACTAACCTATTTATTTACATATGTTCCTGGTCCCTAATCGACAATGAGAGAACATATTCCTAAACTTCTGCGCATCCTCTAAACTTGAAATACCCCATGCATCTTCTCTACCTCTGTGTGTCAGCACGCATGTGCGAGATCTTCTTCGGGTCTTACAGTAAGCGGTTGGCAGCCAGCAGCCTTCAGTGCATTTGACTGAGTGAGAGCAGCGTACTCAGCCAACCATTTTTTTTTTCAGGTACATAAGTCACTTTGGTGTTTTATCACTTTGGTGTTAAATGAAAGGAGGTAGCATTAATAAACTTAGAAATGTAGTAGTATGCTGGTAGTTATGAGCCGGTGTGCAATACGTTAAAATGCTAATGTTTGCCTGGCCTCGTTAAAGGGCTAGATCCAATGACTGTATACAATACAGTCTATGGCTAGTTCAGTTAGCTATCTAGCTAATTTCCATCTGGAAAATTATTCCCATAAGCAGTCGGTTAACATGACATTGATAGTAAATCAGTACTTTATACTTTTACACTGCAACTTAATGCAGTAGTCAGCTATTTTCTGTTGGGAAACGTTTGTAAACGTGCCTTAAGTTTGTTGATAGCTAAGGTATCCACCACAAGGCGGGAAGTCTAGTCAGACCAGGTTGCTCCATGGTCTGTGGCCGGATTGAAGCATGGCAGGCAGAGTAGATTACCAAACTTATGTATTTTCATACTAACAACACTTTGTTTCACTTTACTGGTGTGTGTTATTAATACTGCTCATGTGTAGAAATTAGCGCCGTGTTTGGTAGTGACTTGTTTTCATCATACCAGTAATGGTGTATTTCTTTTGTACATGTTTTGGTTTGTATTATTAATATGGATCACGTTTGGAAATTATCGCCATGTTGTATAGTTTATAACATTTAAAATATGTTATATTTCTTAACTGCATTGTTACCTTCGGTGGGAAACATGAAATTTGTTTATCATCACCATAGCAACACCACTCTACCATGCAGGATTTTTCGGAGGAGTTCAATTTCTTTTTTAACTCATTCGGAGAGCCTTGGATGCGGAATTTCTTCCACACCGTTCTATCTGTTCTGACCCAAATCACACACGGATTGCGGATCTCTATAGACAATGAATGATTTCCCTTAGTTCCCGCAGCCGTATTACCGGACTTAGTGTGCAGTGGGCTTTAGTCTACTTTCAAACGTGTGTGTGCATGCCCAAATTGGTCGATTGAACAATGTTTGATTTTATTGTCGTTTCATGTTATGCAATATGGTAATATTATATGACAGGATGCTGTTATCTGTGGAGGGTGAAATGTGCCATGGTATAAATGCACCAATAAATATTTACTTTTTCAGATACTGCTAGAAATGACTTTGCCTTTTTTGTCCCTAAACCTTTTTGTCCCTAATAGGGCTGAACGATTTTAAGAAAAAATTGAATTGCAATTATTCTGGCAGATATTGCGATTTTGATTTCAACCACAATTTTTTTTCTTTAAATCGAGTTTCAGTGCAAATTAATTAATACAATGAATTCCATAAAGCTAATGCAAGAATGAAAACTGAGGTCAACAGATTTCAAATGTAGGCCTGTTTATTAACATTGAGTGCCTGAGGAACAAGTTATAATAACTTAAAATAAAAATAAAAAGAGAGCCATCTTTCTTAAGTAAACTTTTGCTTCTTTTACTTTTCCCATCTACAACATACACGGACATAAAAAAAGGTTGATCAATGGCTCAGCAGCATCAAAATATTGCACTTTTGTAAAAGAATGTACATAAGCATTATAAATTATAATAAATAACAAAGTAGAGCAAAAAAGTCTTACCTTAAAAGTAGTGCAAGAATGGCTCAAGGGAGCTAGCTTATGAACATTAACAACATCAGCAGCAGTTACAGAAATTCAACCCCTGTACTCAGAAGCCTGTACTTCTTTTTCACACAAAGTGGCAAGAGGAAATGAAATGTAATGGTAGTTAAAATAAAACACAATAATAAAAAAACGTACAAATGACCCTGCATTTTCCCCATCTACAAAAGATGTCAAACATTAAAAAAAATGCCATTGCATCTCTCTGCCCCAGGCGTTCCACAGTTAAACAAAAGCAGTATTGGGAGACTTCAAAGTTTACCCATGAAAGGGTTAATTTTTCTAGTCTTCTCACAACCCGTCTTAAAATGCAGATGATCCACGAGTTACACATTTTGTATATTGAAAACCTGTGTTCTTGAAGCATTTTGCAATAAACTTGTGTGAAATTAATGCAAAAATATTGAATATAAAGCTGCTAATGGCGATAGACAGCCTTTCTATGGTGTTTGTATTGTTAAAGTAGCCTTGTGCTAACAGTTTGTCAGCTAATGACAGCTTGACAGCAAACTTGTCAGCGTTTCGTTTTTTCCCCTCCCAAACTGTATTTCAGTGTTCCGAAACAAAGTCAAGACCTACTTCAGGCAAACGAATTATGATTGTTACCGGTATACTGACCTTAAGGGACAGAGAGGGCAGAGTAATATAGCAGAGACGAGAGGGACGCTGCGAAGATAATACGCACTCTTAATTACAAACATACACACTCGCACAAACACAGGTTCCTGTACTTACCAATTGCAAGATGCAGTCTGTGTCTGAAACACTGCAGTCTGGTCCATTGGTTAAGTTCCATTGCTTTTATCATATTTGTAGCGTTGTCTGTTGTTATGCACGTCTGGGCCTCTTCTTTTAGACCCCAGCTTGACAAACACTCTTTCAGCCCCATGGCAATATTCTCTCCTGTGTGCTCAGTGGGGAAGTATGGCCAACGTGCTGTTTTTCTTTGGGATCAAATCCCCTGACTCCACTTCAGCTCCCGCTTCAGCCATGTCTGAAATTGAATGACCAGCTACACTGATTGGAGTGGATAACACGTGACCTGTCCACGTGCAGCATGCAGCTTCTTGATTGGTAGCTGACACAGAGTGTTTTTACACCATGCTGGGGCAATACGCAGAGCTTACATGTGTGAAATTATTGACGAAACAAAATATGGGTCAGTTTAGGAGCACTGAGAAAAACTGCGGCTTTGACGATCCCAAAATCGTGTTGTCTGAGATCGCGATTTTCGCTTGAAAACGATAGATCGTTCAGCCCTAGTCCCTAAACTAACTACTATTTGCCCTAGTTTTTCAGATACTGCTAGTAATGACAACAATTAAAGCATAATTCAATCAGAAGGTTTGTGCCAATTTCCAAAAAGCAATAACTTAAATATAAAACTACTTCTGTCTGTATGTACAGCAGCATTGTCTCCCAAGATGTTTCTTATATTTAATGTAAAGTGATGTTTTCTTTATTCTCATAACTTTCCTTTTTTGTCCCTAAACAGTGTATCGTACCACAAGCATTGACCTGATTGTCCAGGGAAACAAGGTAATTTTAAATAATGTGGTTTTTAAAATGACAAATGTAGAAGGGACTCTTTACCATAATGGATGTGTCAATTGTAACAGGACTAAATGTAGCACCTGTCTGGGACCGTTTCAACCACGGCTGCTTGTGAGGAATACAATAACTCTGAAGGCTTAAGTGCAATTACAGCTGGGTCACAGTTACCAAAATCATTGCAGGCTTGAGACAGGGTTTTTGGTGAGTCTTAACCCTTTAGGTGGCAGGTATTTCAAAAAAATGTTGAATGTTGGCATCTAAATTTCAAAAGGCTGTGCCTTGAAAGTGATAACAGATAGAGTAAACTGTAAATGAGAAAAATATTGAGGATGACCCAAAGTTTATGTTGGGATTCGCATATTGTGATCTCACAGGGTGGTGTCCATCTTGAATTTGGATTTTTTTTTCATGAAATTCAGAGTATTTTTGATAAATAACTCGATAAAAACTTATTTCATAACATTCATACGCCATCCCAAAACAATACATCATAAACCAACAGTGTACCTTATGGTTAATATGGTGCCATATAGTGACAAACACTTGTAAATGGTAGGCTTTTGCCTGCAGAGGCCTAAAGTGTAACAATATATGCAGGTGACACTAAATTTTCAGCATATTACTTCTCATTGTAAGGAACAGGACACAGGCCTACTTCATACTTATTACACCTGTATTTTGTCTGATCGTAGCCTTTGGGGCAGGTACAGTCAGAGCAAACAACACATACTGGCTGATCATCTGCACTGTATAGCCAGTGACCCTGTAAGTCTTACTATCATTTCTGTAAACTAATGTGCATAGTGATTTGTTTTAGTTATGAGCAAATTCATGAAATTAGTTAGACAAAGGCAAAAATATGGGGCCAAATAATAATTGGTCATCTCTAATCCCCTCTATATCCAATTGGCTCATGAAAGGCCTTTATCCATTATTGGTATTTTCCTCATCACTGTTAAAATACAATTGATGAGCTTGTGCTTTTTTGTTTTCTTTGTCTTGCTTATCTATCTAGTATGGCAGGTTCACCCTCATACTGGACACTGAAGCGAAAATCCAAGGCACGTGTTAATCAGCAACTGGCATCCATTCATTGTAGATTGGCTTCTAGCAGCATTGCTGAGGATGAAGAAATGGCAGAAGATGTCCCTGACATTCCTGTTGATGTTTGTGAATTGGAGGATGACTTCCTGTGTGTGTCTGTGTGTGTGTGTGTGCACTGTATGTGTCAATGGCCGTTTAAGTTAGAGGCCTGTGTGTGTGTGTGTGTGTGTGTGTGCACTGTGTATGTGTCAATGGCTGTTTAAGGCCCTGTCCACACGGCAACAGATTCAGGTGAATCTGATAAAATTGTTTATCATTTCGGCCTGGCATCCACACGGCACTGGCGTTTTGGGTGCCCCAAAACGAAATCTTTTGAGAACAGGTCCCAGAGTGGAAAAATATGGCAACGGCACCGTTCCGAAGTCGTCTGGATGAGTAGAATGGATTTGTTTACGATGATGTCACAACCACATGACTGTCAGTGCTTCACGCCGGGTAGAAGTGTAACGAACTCGATGCGAGTTGTCAACAAATCCTATAACTTGGTTCATGAAACACGCTTACAAAATATTTTCACTGTGAATATTTATTGTGTAATGGTGCAAAGTGAGAGAGAGAGAGAGAGAGAGAGAGAGAATAGCCCTTAGGGCAGAGTCTTTAGTCCAAACACTGCAGAAGCTAATGTGGCTAATGCTACAGAAGAAGGGGTTTATGCGCATGCGTCAACTTCTTCTTCTATTGTTCTGGTGTCTCTGATGGGACCGTCTAACAGTGCACCTAGAGGTGTGGCATGTGTATTGCATCGTTTTCAGCAAGCGTTGCGTTGCCATATGGACCCGAAAGTTAACTGATCCGTTGCCCATGTGGACGCTATATTTAAAAAAAAAATCTCGTTGCCATTGTCGTGTGGATGTAGCCTAAGTTAGAGGCCTGTGTGTTTACTGCCTCTGTGTCTATGGCTGTTTAAGTTAGAGGCCTGTGTGTGCGTGTACTGTATATGTGAATGCCCATTTAAGTTAGAGGTCTGTGAGTGCGTACACTATGTATGTGTCCATGGCCATTTAGGTTAGAGGATTGTGTGTCTGTGTGTACTGTTTGTCAGTAATTCCATGAAACAGTGTAGCATGAGATGGCCTGCAGTGTAATAACCCTCACAGTAAAAAGAAACAATAGGCAAATATATGCCATCTAAGAATTAGCAAAGTATGGGTGTATGGGGTGTTCGGGAGGGGTAGTACCTCTGACGGGGGAACAGTCGCACCTTTGGGTGGTTCTTCCGCTTTGGTCCCCACCGGCACTCAACTGTCACATGTGGCTCCAAGTAGCTGTTTGCATGCAACAGCGGCCACGCCCCGGGAAACCGCTTCGACTGGCGGACGAAACCATGTGAGGGTAGCCGACGGGTCTGATACCCTCGGTGAGTTAGGGCTTGTCTACCTATGCATGCGAAGACTGGACTCCGGCAGACCACGCGGATGAAACCACCAGACTGGTTCAACGGGCAGGAAGGCGGATACAGCACAGCGCTGTGGAGCGCAACCAGGGCACAGTGAGACACGTGGGACACTGATGGCCATCCACTGCATCCTGACTCATCTCCAGCCGTCTCGACCATGTCTTGCTACTGGACATAGATGGGCCGGGACGAGAGAGTGAGGCTGACGACTCTGCACAACTCTCCCTCACTTTAATCCAACTCACGCGCAAGTCACAACTTCACCCATTATCACCCAACCATTCTTCATCATCATTCTTCTTCAAGTCCTGCGGCGATGGGGGCGTGGCGAAGCGACAGGTGTGGATACACTGGCAGTCGTAGTCACAATCCTACACGTAGGCGGCTCAGGCCATAGGGTCGTCTTCCATCAAACTGAAGCAGCGCTGGTATTCGGCAGCCACCTGAGCGTCGGAGCAGCCCTCTTCAGGACAGCACTGCTCCCCCCCTAGCCTGGGGAAGGGACTAGAAAAGGTGTCCCAAAAATTGCCTGCTTCACCTTACCCTGGCCAGCTTGCCGTGGCTGGCGGGGATCCCTCTATAGCGGTAAGAAGAAAACAAAATCTACAAAGATGATACCACTCATCTTAAGCACATGGAATGTGCATACACTGTTGGACCGTGCCAGGACTGACAGACCTGAGAGGAGGACTGCGCTTATTGCAAGAGAGCTGGCAAGGTACAGGGTACAGATTGCCGCCCTTAGCGAGACACGCTTTGCTGATGAAGGTCAACTGTCAGAGGTACACGCTGGCTACACTTTCTTCTGGATTGGACGCAAACAAGAAGAACGTCGTGAGGCGGGAGTTGGATTCGCCATTAAATCCAACCTAGTCAACAAGCTGGCTACGCCCCCTAAGGGTATCAACGATCGCCTGATGACTGTCCGACTGCCACTGCCCAGAAAGCGGTATGCCACACTGATCAGCGCCTATGCACCCACCATGACCAACCCTGATTAGGTCAAAGAAAGATTCTATGAGGATCTGTGAGCGACCATTTCCGCCGTGCCCAGAACTGATAAACTCATCATCCTTGGTGATTTCAACGCCAGAGTAGGCACCAACCACGCATCATGGGAAGGAGTCCTAGGGAAAAATGGACTAGGCAAATGCAACAGTAATGGCTTACTGCTACTGGAAACCTGCTCTGCACACCAGCTACTCATTACCAACACAGTCTTTCGCCTACCCAACCGTAACAAGACGTCGTGGATGCATCCTCGCTCCAAACAGTGGCACTTGCTGGATTACATCATCGTCAGGCAAAGGGATAGGCAAGACGTCAGAGTCACCAAAGCTATGTGCGGCGCAGAGTGTTGGACAGATCACCGCTTGTTGATCTCAAAGCTCAACATCAGGATTCAGCTACCCAGACGCCCACAGGGAAAGAAGGCCCCAAAACGTCTGAACATCTCAAAGCTGAAGAAAGATGACATCAAGCAGTCACTGGCTGAAGAGATCGACAGCAAGCTGCAACAACAGAGTTTGGACTCACAAGATGTTGAGTCCGACTGGACGATCTTTCGTGATATCGTCTACGCTGCTGCCTCAGAGGTGGTGGGTCCCACCACACGAAAGCACCAGGACTGGTTCGATGATAACAACGAACGCATTCGGTCTTTTTGGACGAGAAACATCGCCTTCATCGAGCACACCTCAACGATCCGTCATCAGCGTCCAAGAAAGCTGCATTCTGCAACATCAGAAGAAGTGTACAGCTGGAGTTACGCCAAATGCAGGACACATGGCTCAGCGAGAAAGCCGATGAGATCCAGTCTTATGCTGATTGCAATGACATGAAGAACTTTTACAGTGCGCTCAAGACTGTCTACGGGCCTACTTCGTCGGGGTCGTCTCCACTCCTCAGTGCAGATGGGAACGTACTGATCACTGACAAGGAAAAGGTACTTGAACGCTGGGCAGAACACTTCAGTAGCGTACTCAACCGCCCATCTGTCATCAACGAAGAAGCGATCACAAGGCTGCCTCAGGTTCCAACCAAGCACTCCCTTGCCGACGCTCCTACTGAAGCTGAAGTGTAAAAAGCAGTGAAGCGCCTGTCAAGTGGAAAAGCACCGGGTGCTGACTCCATCCCTGCGGAAATCTACGCCTCTGGTGGCCCAACTCTGATCAGGAAGCTCACTGAGCTATTCCAGTCCATGTGGAGCCAGGAGAAAATCCCGCAGGAACTCAAGGATGCTTCTATCATCCACTTGTACAAGCGCAAAGGAAATCGGCAGGCATGTGACAACCACCGCGGCATCTCGCTACTCTCTATTGCCGGGAAGATCTTGGCCAGAGTTTTGCTGAACCGCCTGATTGACCACTTGGAAGAAGGACTATTACCTGAAAGTCAGTGCGGGTTCAGACAGGGTCGCAGCACAGTGGACATGATTTTCGCAGCACGTCAGCTCCAGGAGAAGTGTCGGGAGCAGAATGTCAGCCTCTACACCACCTTCGTGGACCTGACTAAGGCTTTCGACACTGTCTGCCGAGAGGGACTCTGGAAGATCATGGCCAAGTTCGGCTGCCCTGCAAAGTTCATTTCCCTGGTCAGGCAGTTCCATGACGGCATGCAAGCTAGCATACAGGATGATGGAGAGCACTCAGAGCCATTTCCTGTCACAAACGGCGTGAAACAGGGCTGTGTCCTCACTCCGACACTCTTCAGTATGATGTTCTCAGCCATGCTGACTGACGCTTTTCGTGAGGGTGACATTGGAGTCGACTTCAGATTCCGAACTGATGGAAAGCTGTTCAACCTACGGAGACTGCAGGCAAAAACCAAAGTCCAGGATGACGTCGCCCGTGACTTTCTCTTTGCTGACGACTGTGCATTGAATGCTGGTACCCAGTCTGACATGCAGGAAAGCATGGACCAGTTTGCCAAAGCCTGCGATGACTTTGGTCTGACAATAAGCACAAAGAAGACCGAAGTGATGCACCAGCCAGCTCCTGCAACTCCCTACACAGAACCAACCATCACGGTCTACGGCGAGAAGCTGACAGTGGCGGACAAGTTTGTTTACCTTGGCAGCACACTGTCACGAACTGTCAGCATCGACGAGGAGGTGTCATACAGGATTGCCAGGGCCAGCTCGGCCTTCGGCAGACTCAGAGACAGAGTTTGGGAGAGAAGAGGAATCAGCCTCCAGACTAAGCTAAAGGTGTACCGTGCTGTCGTCCTACCCTCTTTACTGTACGCCTGTGAAACATGGACGGTGTACAGTCGGCATGCCAGACAGCTGAACTCCTTCCACATGAGATGTCTCAGAAACCTGCTGCACATCAAATGGCAGGACAAAGTGCCAGACACAGAGGTACTCCAGAGAGCCCAGATGGAGAGCGTTCATGCGATGCTCAAACGCTCCCAGCTCAGATGGGCAGGGCACGTTCTCCGTATGCCTGATGAGCGACTGCCAAAGAGGTTGCTGTATGCTGAACTGAAGGAAGGCAAGCGGTCTCAAGGAGGCCAGAGGAAGCGCTACAAAGACACACTGAAAGCTTCCCTGAAGTGCTGCAGCATCAACCCTGACACCTGGGAAACAACGGCACAAGACCGTTGTGCATGGCGCCACGTGGTTAACTCTGGTGTGTCAGGCTACGAAGTGAGGCGTGTGGAGGAGCAGGAGCAGAAACACCAGAGACGCAAAAGCAGAGCGACCACCACCTCCCAGCCTGGTTTGCCCCCGGCACATGCGTGTCCACACTGTAACAGACATTTTCGAGCGAGGATCGGACTGATCAGCCATCTTCACACTCACAAGACCCAGTGATACGAGAAGTTGTGGTCGTCTTCGCCGCGAAGGACGAACATCATCAGCAAAGTATGATGCAACATGTATACACACTAGCGATATGTCCGTGAATGGACTACCACCATTTTACTGTCCTGTTTCCTAGTAGGTGCAGCATGTACTTGATTGTTGTGTTTGAGGATGACAACCAAACTGGCCCGGTGGCCAAGGAATGGTTTTCAGGTGGCCTGGCATGGTGGCCGCCATATAAGGACCAATTTCAGATCCTAAGAGCAGTTCAGAAGAGGGTCATGCCAGACGCAGCAAAAGGGTGGAGGCAATTCCGCGCTCGTGTACTGTATGAATCAGGTAATAAAGCATCCAAAAGACTGTTACATCTCAATGCTAAAACTCAACTGCATAAAGTTCAATTTTATAGATATCCAAATATCTGTAAACAGCACCTCAGTGGAATTGTGTATCCAGTCATTGTAAAAAGCCTTTTTGTCAGAGGTGATGCTTGAGAAGATGATGGCAGAGACAGAAATTTTGTTAAATGATAGGGGTTTTTTTTGCTCTGGTATAGGCTTATAATGATATGTTGTTCACAGACTCCATTCAAACTATCCAGTCCAAGTGGGACAAAGCATGCATCACATCAGACTTAAATACAGATGTTGAAATGCAGAAGAATCCAGTTAGAGAATGTAAAAGTTGAACCCATTTCTTTGATTTAAATTAAATTAGATATTGTCTGTATATCAAATACTTGTATGTGAAGAAAGTGCTAATTTTTGTAAATGTATAGACCAAGACAGCTCAGAGAGTCATCATCATCATCACTATCTGAGGAGGAGGATGATCCTGAACACCTAAGAAGACCTCCCCCTTTACCTTTGAAAATTGCAAGACCAAGAGAAGAGCCAACTTACACTGAACGTAAGTATCTTTCATAGATTCCAAGAATAAGGTTGTCCTTAGAAATAGACCTCTACCACAGGCAATTGCTCTAAGACAACGAGGGAGGCTCAGCCTCCTCTAAAAATGACAAACATCGTGTAGGATGAATTGCGCTAGGCTTATGTTATAGCCGACCTTATAACATTGCTATTTCAGATCCAGAATCATAGAAATATATGTGCTCAACCCAACTACAGTGCAAAATCATTCCGTTATAACTTTCCCCAGTTCGCCTAATGTGTGCGTGAGTTTTTCCCCCTCGTGACAGCGCGATGCAGCCCAGCCTCAGTGGATTTCAATGGCATTTGGGAGCTATGCGCTTGTCAATCTCAAAATGCAAGACGGTTATTGGACAAATACTGCGAAAATGCCCACCCACGGAGTCTCACAGACTCCCAGCCTCAGTGGACTTCGATGGCATTTGGGAGCTATGCGCTTGTCAATCTCAAAATACAAGACAGTTATTGGACAAATACTGTGAAAATGCCCGCCCACAGACTCCGAGCCTCACAGTGGGAGGGACATGGCAGTTTCGGTGAGGAGACTGGTGATTGGTGAAAGTGGCTGGATATTTTCTTTGATTGACAGCTCGTTTCAACTATAGACAGGCAGCGGTGAATTTCAGTTCAGTCCCATGCGGATTTGCAAGTGCTGTGGTGTATTGTAAGAGATCAGCTTACATTTCGATTTCATTCATTATATACGGTTTCTACCAGCTTTTTTAGTTTGTATATATTTTCATTGTAAATAAAGTGTAAATATAGTGTTGTCAAGTTTGCTATCTTAGTTCCGTTTATTTGAGTGACTGAACTTGAACTTGAGGGGGCTAGTCAGCTAGCAAGAAAGCTGCGCACGGATGACAAGCATTGCTGATTTAATTTTGGCGAAGCCATTTGCCAGTCTTCCTTTCGAGGAAAAAATTAAAATTAAAGAGCCTATTGAGCCAACGCCTCAAATTGACTTGGTGAAAAAGGTAGGGAATAATACTCGTTCCTTTCAGCTCTCCTGGTACGAGAAAGTGAATTGGCTAACAGCAAGTGACCCACATCAACAACAGTAAATAGGCTACTTTAGTAATATGTCATGGATGGACCAAAAATATAGAATCTATTTAAAATGTTTATGCTGAGTATATTATATTGGAATATATATTTTTCTGGATATGAATTAAACACCGCTACAATTTGGAAAACATTTTTAAACAAAAACACAACCGAGAACATTTCACACTACAGACCTGGATTAAAAGTGAAGGGTTATCAAAATTGTCAATAAAACATTTCTCAGTCAAAATAAGTAAAATATAGGAAAAGTGTCATTGAATGAAATGTGTGGCACCCAGCTCTATGTTTGGCTCCCCAAGGTCAGTGCTTGTGCCTATTCCAGAACACTCTGCTGTTACTGCTGAGGTTCCTGACAAAGAGCTGCTTTCAATAATGATCAATTTTTAAACAACATGCCACAATTTTAAAATATAAAATGTTAAAATATACCCCCCCAACACCACCATCATGTATATTGGGTATATTGGACAGTAGGCTAATGGGGCAAAAGAACCTGTTATTTCACAGTTTGTGACCCTGCCAACAATGAGCCAGATCAGAGGCAAGAGTATGGGCAAAATTGATGTGTTTTTTCTTTTTTCTTTTAAAATCTGGAAATATCATAACTGACCAGCCTCCCCTGTTTGAAAGACTACCAGCCGCCACTGACCTCTACAGTGGCCTCATCAAAACGTGATTGAAATCCTGCAACTGGTTCCATCCCAAAAAATCCTATAGAAAGCCACGCTGTGGCGACCACCCAGCAAACACAAAAATGTTTATATAACGTTGTATAAATGTTTGGCTAACGTTTCAGAAACGTTACAAAATAACATTTATAAAATGAAAATTTGTGGACAATTTTTTTTGTTTTATAAACGTTTGAAAAAACATTATATAAATGTTTGAAAAACATTCTGGAAACCATCATACAACATTCTGGAAACGTTTCAGAAATGTTTTTTAAAACATTGTATAAACATTTCTTAAAACCATTTAAAAACAATAGTAAAATGTTTCTTTAATGTTTTAGAAACATGTTAATACCTCATCTCATTATCTCTAGCCACTTTATCCTTCTACAGGGTCGCAGGCAAGCTGGAGCCTATCCCAGCTGACTATGGGTGAAAGGCGGGGTACACCCTGGACAAGTCGCCAGGTCATCACAGGGCTGACACATAGACACAGACAACCATTCACACCTACGGTCAATTTAGAGTCACCAGTTAACCTAACCTGCATGTCTTTGGGGGAAACCGGAGCACCCGGAGGAAACCCACATGGACAGAACATGCAAACTCCACACAGAAAGGCCCTCGCTGGCCCCGGGGCTCGAACCCAGGACCTTCTTGCTGTGAGGCGACAGCGCTAACCACTACACCACCATGCCGCCCATGTTAATACCTGTTAAACTTATAATATAACAACACATTTTTGTTATTGCACTTAAGTTTATTTCATTCCTCTTTGCAAGTTCAACAAAACCGATTTGAGAGCAGGGTTTTTTTACATAGACAATATTCACATTTACATATAAAGCCCTCATGAACAGCAAAAATGATAAAGATACTAGTATTAAAAATATATCTAAATTTATTAAAGAAGCCTTGCTACTAAGAACCAAAACATTAAAGTTAACGTAATCATAGCAAATGCGCAAAATCAGTTAAAAGTTGAAATAAAAAAGCAAATTAAATCAAATAAGTTGTTTGGCCAAAGCTGCGAGCCTTCGATGAAGGAGATTTTCTAAGATAACTTCTAAGTGGACCCGGCCTTCTCGATCTTGTCCCAACAGCAACAGGCTCAAAATGGCGCTACTTCCGGTCCCTGTGCCTGCGCAAAGACGTAGGTCGCGCAGGCGCAGGGAACCAGCGAACAAAATGCCAGGGCCAAAAGGGCGTGTATTTTAGCAAATATAAAATGATGAATGGTCGTCTATCCAAATTATTCAAACCATACTTGATAATTACAAGACTAGAGCCACACCTTTAATGATTTATCTATCTATCTAGATCTACATCTAAAAAATATTTAGCTAGATCGAAGGGTTTTTTTTCAACATTTATTAAACGTTTATACAATCACTTATTTTCCATAAAATTATTCCCATGTTTTTTGATACTTTTTAAAAACATGTCATCATGTAGTGTTTATAATCACACAATTAATTATAGAAATTTTAATATTATCTGTTTTAGCCAGAAGTCTCCGAATATGTATAACGTTTTATAAACGTTTCATAAACGTTGTGAATGAAACGTTTTAAAGAGAACGTTTATAAAACGTCAATAAAACGTTACTCATTTACTGATTATTTTGATAATTGTAATACAATCATTATGACATCTTAATATCTAAAAATACCACGAGATGATAAAAAATGTGCCACGGGTCAGCAAATATGACTTTATTAAATTTTCACCAAAGTTTCATAAATGTTTCATAAACGTTTAATAAAACCTAACCTTAATGCAACCCAAATGAAACGTTTTATAAACGTTTTGTGTTTGCTGGGCACAAGCCAGCTTCCAATGCAACTTCATTTGTTGTTTCATAAACTTGTTAGACCATTTTGACAGCCGATCAAAAGATGGGATTCAAAAACCTCTTCGTCAAACCTCTGTGCAGACAAACTATAAAACCTAACTGTAAAACTTTATCATTAGCATGTTCATTAACATTTGCCACCCCTTCACATCCCCAAGTCTCAACAGTAACTTGCCTCAGTGATATGGAGGCTTAAGGACCACTGCACCACACTGATCAACAGCAAACCTGCCTGACTGAAATCCCTCGGCGTCCCCAAACCTGCCTGACTGACTGAAAGCCCCCGGCGTCCCCAAACCTGCCTTCCTCAAACCCACCAGTTGATTCCAGCTACCTGTACTGGTAAGTTTTGAGAACAAATCTGTTTTAATATTGTTGTTAAAGGTCACAGAGTGCTGTATGATTGACATGAAAGTCCCATTTTTGTCATTGTGACACAGCTCACAGCACACACAACGAAATTGCAAACATTTTGCCATTTCATGTGTGATGCATAAATGCAATCACTAACCCACGGGGGCATAGAAAATATTTTCTTTCCTCCCTGTCAGTGTTACTTTACCCTGGAATGCCACTTTAAAGGTATATACTGCACTTTTGTATTTTGCACTTCCCCATCAGCTGTCGAAAGATTGATTTTGGAGCAGCAAGGGGAGCTGCACCTCAAGGTTGATCACATCATGGCCCTTCTTCAACAACTTTTGCAAAACCGTGATGTAGAGGGGGTGAAGAACATACGACCAGAAAATTCCCTTAACCTCAGCACAGGACCTTGACAATTTCGATGAGCTACTAGACAGTGACTCAAATTTTAAGAAATACATGGGGATGGGATGTTAAGAAATACATGGGATGGGGATGCTCCGGATCATCTTGAGCAGCTTGGGGTGAACTGGAGGCTGCTGCTGTTTGTTCACTTTCTGGTGCCGTGGCTCCCTCCACCATGCCCACCAGCTCTGCTGCAGCTCTTGTCTTGATGAACTCCACCCGGTCTTCCTTCATGTAGGCCGTCTTAAATCGTGGGTCAACAAGTGTCACCATATCGCGGAGGTTATCAGTAGTAGGGTCATCATACTTTTCATTGAGGTACTTGAGAACACCCTCTTTGACAGCTTGTGTGAGCTCTGTGTCCCCATCCTTCCAGCTGAGGATTTCGTTGTTGAATAGGTGCAGTACTGGCTTCAGTAAAGGCACACTGACATACTTGTCCCCTGACAAAGTGTCAGTGAACTCGAACAGTGGACCCAGTGCTTTGTTCAAGGACTCCAGCAATGCCATGTCTTGCCAGCTTGGCACCAGATGTCTTGCCTAAGTCAAATAACAAAAAGATGGGATACTTTAATGAGGTGAATCTAGGCTGCAAACACAATCAGAATCCACAATGAAAAGAATCAATGTGCAATGTCCAGTGGCCATGTCTCACCTTCTTGTCTGCAAGGAGGACCTGAGAAAGGGCTTTCTCCTGCTCTAGGAACCTCACTATCATCTGCTGGTGCGAGCTCCATCTTGTGGGGGTTTCAGTGATGAGCTGATGCTGAGGCAAGCCCAGCACTGCTTGTTCCTTGGGCAAGTCACGTTTTCTCTTCCATGAGTTTGAGAAGGCACTCACCACCTTTTTACAGACTCCCACTGCTCTTTCCACAGCCTGCTTTGTAGATGCTGGTGAGAGATCTTTTAGAGCATTCTCTGTTGAAATAAAATGAAAAATGTGATGTAATAACATATTTGACAGCAATTTTATTTATCATCATGCATCACTTAAATGATTTATGGATTGATTTAATAATTAGATAGTGTGGGCAGTATGTATTACAATTCATTGTGTACCATGACAGGCAAAATAATAAATAAAATGGAAAGAATAACTTGTTCAATAATGTTTTGCACATGGCCTGATCAAACAACACAGGATAACCAAACTAATATTTCAATTCACTAATATTTTTGTTGCTACTATAATATGCCCATTGCAATATTACACTAAGCCATATTTAGATTGTTTTACACTTACCAATGGCTAGCTGTAGATGGTGACCAAAGCATTGTAACCGTTCCCACTCATTCAGTTCCATTGCAGAGATATTGTTTGTGGCATTATCTGTGGTGACACAGACAAGATGGCATTCTTGCAATCCCCATGACTCCAGGGCATCTCTCAGACCTAAATAGATGAATACTTAATTATGGGTCATTCAGAATTACTACAGTAGACAGAAGACAGTATAATAAAACACCAATATGCTAATTGTTTTACTAAAGAGATACCTATAAATAATTATGGACCCGTTGCAGGCACGTGACTATTATCAAGTGACGAGACAACGTGGGTTGTTGTTGCTGTTGGAAGTTGTTGGAACCCATAGACATGCAATAGATGTCTATGGAGAGAAAACTAATAGGAATTTCAAAATAACATACTTATAATGTTACATATATATATATTTATACATACATAGTGTATTCTTATTTTAAGCACATTAGTAAAAAGATAATTAGAAACAGAATAAATATGTAGCAATGTCAGGCTCATACCTTGGGCTAACATGACTCCTGTGTGATCGTCTGGGAAGTACGCAGCCTGTAAACAGCGAGCGCAGAGGATCCAGTCGCTCCTGATGAAATGTATGGTTATGCTCATGAAGGGCTGCGTAGCTCTGCTCGTCCACAGGTCCGTAGTCAAGGCATAATGCACCACACTGCAAACATCTTTCTCCACTTCAGCCCGGCATGCGTCATATAAGCGAGGCAACTCGACTTTACTGAAGTGCTTACGACTGGGCATAACGTACCTCGGATCAAGTACTTTGACGAGGTCTCGAAAGCTGTCCTTCTCAACTACATACACTGGAGCCATGCCTTTACAAATGTAATGCAAGATGGCACCTGTGATTTGTGGCGCTGAGACGTCTTTTCATATGGCGTGCATCGGGCGAGAGACTGCTTTATCTTCGGCTGGCTGTACTTCTTTTCGGAACTTGCCCCCGCTGTTTCACCCCTTTGTTTAGATCGGATTTGTTGGATTCTTATGTATTCTTGTTCGTGGACCTTCTTTATGTGATAGAAGAGGTTGGATGTGTTTGCATCTGGCACGGGGATAGTTTTGTTGAAAAGTTTACATATGACCTCCTTTTGCTCTGTGTCGGAGGTCTTAAATCCAAATTGCAGCCAAATCACGGAGGTGCCCCCTCTTTTCGGCACAAGTGGTTCTTGTACCTGTGCAACTGTCTCGGTCTGTAAATCGTCTTCCTGTTGCGCTTCCATCGTCCATTCTTCAGCTAGAGAAATTCCAAAACGAAAAGGGCTCTGCTTCAGCAATCATGTCCCGTGTGAGACTCAAAGAACGTAAAGCAGCGTCGTGTCGCAAAACCACGTTTCTTTACTAAGAATCTTTTTATTCTTCTTTATTTTCAGTTATATAAACTTAGAGCGTGCATAGTGACAACACAAAATTATGTTAAATTATATATTTGCTGTAATAATTGATAAAATTAGTTTATCACCATAGAAATGATAGAAGAGAAAGGGCACGATAGACACTTTTCTATCGTCCCCACGATATGTATCGTCATATCGCCCAGCCCTAGCCCCAGCGATAGTAATGCTTTCTGAACAGTGACTTTAGCCGACCATCACTTCATGTCTTGCGTACCTAATGAGGGAGAGATGATGTCAGATGCAACCTAGCAATTGCCATGTTCTCACCTGAATAAAGAACCAGGCAGAACACACCTGGAATCCATGCAAAATGTATGTTTTCACACACAGAGGGCAATGAAATGAACACACATCACACAGTATTCAGTGCCTGAAGTGTTTATTTAAAAAACTAAGACTTTCTCCAAACAGGAAAGCTCTGAATTTCCTCACACAATCAGGGCCCTCACCATGCCAGACCTTGCACTGAAAGTTAAACAGCTGAAATTCTGCCATGTGCAGGACAGCGCAGTGACCTCCCCATGGAGACAGGGGCAGTTTATCTGGGTGAGGGGAATTTTATTTGAATATAAACTGATAATAGTATTGAGTGACATAACTTAACATAAACTTTGCTCAGTCTTCATAAAACATACGGATTTATTAGTGTCTCTGCGATCGCCCAGAAGAGCACAAGCACATTTGTCCTCGTTTCCTTAGGAAGACAGACAACAGTGTGGCCATAGTAACAGTGGCCACCTCTGCCTCCACTCACTTCATCGCATCAGCGTTAAGAGACATGCCCCTATTCCGAATCCGGCCACTGCCATTAGTGCCTTCCAAACTGTGGACTCGGGATCCTCAACATAAAAGAACTTCGCAAAACCATCCTGCAACACAAACACAATTAGAAAAACACAGTTACTTACACACACACGCACACACACACACACACTTCCAGAGTTATACTTACACACAACAACATGAGGGCATAAGGCAGGATTGTGTGTGTGTTCTGAACCAGTCTCATCAATATACTCACCCAGCCGTTGTTGATGAACCAGTGCTGCAGGTCTGTAGTGAGGTAGGAGGAGATTTGTAAGGCAACAATGTCCACACACTCGTCTACTTGCTCCTTCACACAGTCCTGCTTCAGCCACTCGCACACCACAGCACCTAGAGCCAGAACACTTGCAATGCGTCCCCAAGAAATCACGCCATCGTCAAACACACCGCTCAATACGGAGCCAACACCGTCCAGACTATTGTTCTTGTCGAACAGCTGCCGCACCATGCCTGTAACACACACACACACACACACACAGTAGACAATAATCATCCAACCCTTGATCTAAAGCGTCAAGTTCCTGAGCTTCCACGTTAAAAAAAAATCTGACCCCCCCCCAGGAAGAGAGCCCAGCAGAGACCATTCTTGAGGAAACGCAGGACAACACGCCTACCTCCACACCACAGAGAGTACACTCTCCTACTGTACACTACTGCAAACTACACCAAGTGGTGCCAGTGGCTCAGTGAGACAATGGGACAGAGCTCTCTAACCTACGCTCCATCTACACCAGTCGACTACAGAGGAACGTTGCACCATCACCAGAGACCTGAGCCATCCAGGTCACCACCTGTCTGTCCCTCTACCACATGGAAAACGCCACAGGACTATTAACATACGGACTATCAGGCTACAGAACATCTTCAACCCGACAGCTGGACCCGTCCTCTCCCACACCCAGTCCCCCGAATGGCTGCACCACACACAACTACTGAACTGTACTTACTACAATAAAGCTGCCTTTTCTTGCAGTCCATCTGCCTGTAGGAGTCAGTGTCTCTCTGTCCTGAGGAAAATAAAACAATATCTTTCCCTGAAATTCCCAGCATGGGGACAAGTTACCCAGAATTCCCCTTACTTTGTGTGTGCATCCAGGTTTCCTCATATCCCCTTCATCTCCCCGTGTGTGTTCATTCACGGTTTTCTCTCTGTACCTTGGGCACTAGGACACTCCCCTTAAAGGACCAGACTCGGTCTCCTCCTGTCTGTGTGTAATCTACTTTGCACTTCTGTCTGTCTGTGCAGCGATGTGTTCAGTTACTGCATGCTTTTTGCCCCCGTTCATGTGCTTTATTTTCACCTTCACTAATGTGATCATTTACACACACCTTAATCTTACTGAATTATCTGCCACTGCCCGTGTGTGTGAGAAAGTGCGCTGGTGTTTGATAAGCATGTTTAAAAATAAGCAGAGTTCCAGGAACCCAGTTTCCACGATGATAGATAGATAGATAGATAGATAGATAGATAGATAGATAGATAGATAGATAGATAGATAGATAAAACTTTATTGATCCCTTTGGGAGGGTTCCCTCAGGGAAATTAAAATTCCAGCAGCATCATGAAAGAATAAACAGGACAGAAAATAGAGAAAACTTCTAGATAAATTAAAGTATTAATCAGACAGCAGTTCCACTTTAAAAAGGGCTCCAGTTACACACCTCCTACAACACTTTACTCAACTTGTGCGCGCACACACCCGACAGCACACAGTTAAAGATCCTGTGTGCTACAACATTCAGTATTAAATGCTGTGTCCTGTAAAGCACAGAATATCCATAATGCACTTCAACATTTATGGGAAACAACGTGGGGAAATTCTTTGAAGTCCAGACTGTCCCTGTGGCACATAATGCCCGCCTCCTGCAACAGGATTGGCCAGTAATATCCGCCTGCTGCGTCATGATTGGGTAATTGTATGGCAAGATGAACTTCAATCGACACAAAAAGCACTCTAACGATATAAAAATAAACTTATGGAACCTAAACAGTGTAAATTAAATTATGAAGTCACTATTAAATAAAGGTTATTTTATGAGCCGAGTGAATGTCTCACTGAGTTAAAGTGCTCGTTCCCCTGTAATAGAGAATCCTGCACTGCAGTGTTTGGGCTTCTGTAAACTAACTGACAGACGCTGAAGAAACTCTGAGTAGCGAGCTGAATGTTTAGATTTAAACCCTGATGGGATTCAGTTCAAATCAAAACAAATAAAGTGTTTTGAATTGAATCACATCAGGGTTTAAATCTAAACAGAGCAGCAGAACGGTTTCACAGAGCATTCTGAGAACCAAATGATTCGGAATCAGATCCTTCAGTCTAAAAACTGATAAGTTACTGTTACTGGGATCTGAAAAAGGTAAAATTACGATCAAACTTTGCTCAACACAATGATGAAGCTAAAGTCCCTGAAAATGGGGCTAACGCACCCAAAGCCAATCGCCAGTAACTCTTAGACAGAGATGGCCATGAGCCCCTGTTAGTGCGGTAAAGCTCACCGGTGTATGCGATGCGGTGGCGGTAGATGGTTTTCCCCACCACTCTCTGCAGACTCGGCAGTGCTGAGTGCGCTTTATTCCGCCTGTGTTCCACCGGAAGGCCCGTGTGAGAGCGGAACAACTGCCTCAGCAGCTCGTAGGTCTCCGTCTCCAGCTCCGGGTTCAGGAGCTCCTTACAGCCGCGCTCCTCAAGCTCTGACTGGCTTTCCACGGGCGCTTTCCCTGCATTAATCCTGGCTCCAGCAACCCGTCCGTCGGCCTCCTCCGTGTGAGAAAGTGTCCAGTGGAGTGCTTAAAGGGGAAACCCAAGAGAAAGACCGTCACCGCTATGGATGTGGTGTACGCCCTGAAATGCCAGGGACGCACTCTGTACGGCTTCGGCGGTTAAACGCTCCGACACTGAACCGCACCAGCACAACGGCTCTTTTAAGAGCCACCCAAACATCCACAAAGAGCTCTTTCTCCATGAGTGTGTGTGTGAGAGGGGAAAAAGAAAAGCAGCATCTGTGTGTGTGTGTATATATATATATATATATATATATATATATATATATATATACACACACACATGCACACACACAGATGCTGCTTTTTTCTTTTTTTTTGCTGTGGCTCAGTGTAGTGCAGAACGAAACAGCAAGTATATTACCTGAGAAATAATATATATATATATATATATATATATATATATATATATATATATATATATTTTTTTTTTTTTTTTTTTTTTTTTATTTCTCACGTAATATACTTGCTGTTTCGTTCTGCACTACACTGAGCACAGCAACGAAATCTCGTTCTAATGTGTATTGTTTGATGCAAATCTGAATGAAAATAAAGTCTATTTAAAATGAAGCAAAGAACAGGAAACTGCAGACACGAGTAACAAGAGTAATACTTAACCGTTTCTATATGAAAGCTGTGTGAGAGAGAAACGCTTCAGATGGTGGTAATAGAAATATAAGAATGGAATGAATTCTTATCTATAAAATTCTTCCATCAGTGCTGTGAATATAAAACGGCGGGAAGGGAGACAAAGCGAGGCGGAGGGGAAGGAAGTGGGCGGAGCGGTAGGAGGCGCCCCGTATGAGGAGGTTTGGAACTCTGGCCAATAAAATATGTTCCTGCCTCGTGTCTAATTACACTGCGGACCTGTAAATAGAGCGGCCGCGAGGCGGGCCTTATTCATTTTCTTACAGTTTACCCGAAGAGTAGCGCCATGCCCGAGGCACCTAAAAGCGCGCCCAAGAAGGGCTCCAAGAAAACCGTGACCAAGGCGGCTGGTAAAGGAGGCAAGAAGCGCAGAAAGTCCAGGAAGGAGAGCTACGCTATCTACGTGTACAAGGTCCTGAAGCAGGTTCATCCCGACACCGGTATCTCGTCTAAGGCTATGGGCATCATGAACTCCTTCGTCAATGACATTTTCGAGCGTATCGCCGGTGAGTCCTCTCGTCTGGCTCACTACAACAAGCGCTCCACCATCACCTCCAGAGAGATCCAGACCGCTGTGCGCCTTTTACTGCCTGGCGAGCTGGCCAAGCACGCCGTGTCCGAGGGCACAAAGGCCGTCACCAAGTACACCAGCTCCAAGTAAAGCGCGCTGCTGCTGCGGCCGCCTTCAGCAACCCAACGGCTCTTTTAAGAGCCACCCACTTTCTCATAGAGGAGTAAATTCATGTCTCTCTTTGCGGGTCCCTTGTTTTATACTAAATGCAGAGTTTAATAAATATTTGTTGACGGAAAATACACCGAAAAAAAGTTTCCACATGTGGCCAAATCAGGGAAACCAACCTCCATCCAAGAAGTAAATAAACGAGCTATTTTACTTAAAAACCGAAAATAACGTAGAGTAAAAATTACATGGGTGCTGCGTAGTGACTTCTTTGAGTAGTTTGTGTTATTAGAAATATTTAGAATGTTTTATATCTGCGGATAAATGGAAATCTGCCTTGTGACAATGTCCATTGTTAAAAACAAAACGTGTGTGAAGTGATAAATGTATTGAAATACGCACAAAGATTTGTCCTTGATACACATAGACCAATTTTTAAATACAGCATTACTACCTTTGCTCATTTCCAAGCAGCGGAGAAAACTTTCTGCTTCCCTCTTCTGATTACTGAAGCGGCGCTCAGACACCACAATATCTAAAAGGACAAAAACCTGTCAGTCAAACCGCGAGGAGTTCTAGAACTCTGGCCACTGTGTCCTAACAGCTGTTGTTTCACTGCTCCGACTCCACTCGAACCGTGAGCTCAAACAGAACGGTGTTCCGTGCAGGGGATGGAGACGGGCTCCTTTCTGTGAGACAGTGAGGCGGCTCTTAAAAGAGCCTTTGTGTGCGTTAGACCGAGTCCGCGTTTAAGCGCGCTCTCCGCGAATACGGCGTGCCAGCTGAATGTCCTTGGGCATGATGGTCACTCTCTTGGCGTGGATGGCACACAGGTTAGTGTCCTCGAACAGGCCGACCAAGTATGCCTCGCTCGCCTCCTGCAGTGCCATGACAGCCGAGCTCTGGAAGCGCAAATCGGTCTTAAAGTCCTGAGCGATTTCTCTTACCAGGCGCTGGAAGGGCAGCTTACGGATGAGCAGCTCAGTAGATTTCTGATAACGGCGGATCTCCCTCAGAGCCACGGTGCCGGGCCTGTAACGGTGAGGCTTCTTCACGCCGCCGGTAGCGGGGGCGCTCTTGCGGGCAGCCTTCGTGGCGAGCTGCTTCCTGGGCGCCTTGCCCCCAGTGGATTTACGGGCCGTCTGCTTGGTTCTTGCCATGGCGGTGAGCTCTGTACTTCACAGATGAGAAACAATAAACGGCACCGGCGGACGCTGGCTTTTTCAACTCTAACAGCGCCCGGCGCTCATTGGGCGTCTTGAACGCGGTCGCCTGTCATTGGAGAGAACGCGCTGCGTCACCTATTCGCTATTGGACCGTCTTTTCCCACCGACACAGTTTGAAACAGCCACACACGTCCCTAATTTATTGCCGCTCGCGCAGCTCCGCAGAGCCAACAGCGCAGCTTAGCGCGTTTTGTAGGTTCAATCGCCGCACGGACAGCGCCGTCATAATCTATTTTCACCCATCAGCCTTCCTTTATAGCCAGCACACTATTATTATTATTATTAGCGTTATACTATTACGACTAAAATGCTTTATAAATAAAATGCATCATTACTATTAACACCACTTGATTATATTGTTTATGGATTCCGTTTATGCTAGAGCTATGAAACACCCCAAAACCTGGGAAAGGATTTAAAAAAAAGGCACTTTTTGAGCATAGATGGGCGGCTCTTAAAAGAGCCTTTGGGGACTGACGAATGCAGCACTGGGTGAGTTTATTTAGTCTTGACGGCCTTCTCGGTCTTTTTGGGCAAAAGCACCGCCTGAATGTTCGGCAGCACACCACCCTGAGCGATGGTCACTCCGCCGAGCAGTTTGTTCAGTTCCTCGTCGTTGCGCACAGCGAGCTGTAAGTGGCGGGGAATGATGCGAGTCTTCTTGTTGTCACGAGCGGCGTTACCGGCCAACTCCAGGATCTCAGCAGTCAGGTACTCCAGCACGGCGGCCAGATAAACTGGAGCGCCGGCGCCGACACGCTCGGCATAGTTGCCTTTCCGCAGGAGCCTGTGGACACGGCCCACGGGAAACTGGAGTCCGGCTCTGGATGAACGACTCTTAGCCTTGGCTCGAGCCTTGCCGGTCTTTCCTCTTCCGCTCATTCTGCTGCTTAGATCTGTTACAGGAACAACTCTGAAATCAAAAGTGCTACAGCTCGTGCCCTCTGTGATAAAGACAACACGGCTCTTCTCTGATTGGTTAAGATCGTTGTGGCTGAAAAACCAATCACAAACATGCCGTCAAATTCCAGCGTCAGCCTGCGTGACAACCATCCCACGGGTGTGTGTGAGAGAGAGATATAAAAAAGGAAAGAAGGGAATATAGGCATATATATTATAAAGTTTATATATCGATGTAAAGAAATGTAAATTGTTATTATTTCCATCAGCCCTGACTCAGTTCATGTTCTCCCAGCGCCCTCCTGTCACCGTTTTGTAAAGCAGGAATCAACTCCACCACAACAATCAGCAGCATCTGATATCATGAGTGAATATGGAATACTGCTCTTTCAACGAAAACATGGGGGGGGCTCTTAAAAGACCCGTTTAGGGAAAGAAAACAGTCAATCATGTTTACTTCTTTTTGGGGGCCGCCTTTTTCGCCTTGGCCGTTTTGGGTTTTACGGCTTTGGGCTTGGCAGTTTTTGTCTTCTTCGCGCTCTTGGCAGCCTTTTTGGGGGTCGACGGTTTTTTCGCCTTCTTCGGGCTCTTGGTGGATTTCTTGGCGGCGGCGGGTTTCTTGGCCGCTAGCTTCTTAGCGGCGGTTGGCTTTTTGGCGGCCGCCTTTCTGGCTTTGGGCGCGGCTTTCTTGGCGGGCTTCTTGCCTTCGGTCTGCGTCTTGTTCAGCTTGAAAGAGCCAGACGCACCGGTCCCTTTGGTCTGCACCAGGACGCTTTTCCTCACAAGGTTCCTGACGGCGATTTTAACGCGGGAGTTGTTCTTCTCCACATCGTATCCCGCGGCCTGCAAAGCTTTCTTCAAGGCGGAGAGGGACACGCCGCTCCTCTCCTGCGACGCAGAAACCGCTTTGATGATGAGCTCGCCGACGCTCGGGCCTGATTTCTTGCTCTTTGAAGCTGCTTTCTTCTTGGGCGCTTTGGCCGGCGCGGCGGCGGGAGCGACTTCTGCCATCTGTCTCGAAGCTCCGGAGCGGAAGCGAGTGAAACGCTGTGTGGGAAACGGAGGCCGGGGGCGGGGCTTAAAAGCGCTCATGAGAACGTTTGAGACTCAACCGCGCTGCCGCTGAGTGAGCGCGCTGCTGTCACACACTCGCACTTGTGTTTTCTCATGGCGTTTCTCGGCGAAAATAAGATTCGGAAGACAAGATCCAAAGCGATCGAGCACACGTTTAGCGAGAACGGACTTTCTCGTTCCTCCCGAGCTCCAGCAGGCCCAGGTACAGACCGAGCGTGTCGCGCAGTGGCCATAAAACAGCACGGTGCGGCTCGAGCCGGCGGGCTGCGCGCTTTGTGCGATGCCGTGTGTAAAAACGGGCTGAGAAACGGCGTGGCCGCTGTAAGCGCTCTGGGCTGAGTGGAAGGAAGGAGAGCCCTGTCAATGACCCTGATGGATTTCCACTGTCCGAGTGTAGTGTGCAGTTTTGGAAACGGAGCCGCTTTTGTGCTGTGGAAAGCACAGCTTTGGAGTGAGTGTGCGCGCGCCTGGGGGCCAGGGGTGTGCGTGTGTGTCAGCAGTGGCGGCTCCTGAGTTTTTTTTCAGGGGGGCAATTTTCCCCCGTTATGTCTACACGGACCATAAATGTCCACAGGACTGAAGTGAATTGACCTAGGTAGCAAGTCAATAGTCAACCAAACCCAGAAAAACACCACGGTGACTGGAGCCCTCAGTTTCGTCTTTGCCTCTTAGCGCTAACTCGAACACTCCACAAAATCTCACGCATTGGATGAGCCGGTTTAATATGTGCCTGTTCTTGCTCACCTCATCGTTGTGGCGGTGAACTGCTAGCCTGTAGCCCTCAGCCAGTTGTGTAGCGATGTTCACTCTCCCAAAAGCTGAAAACTTCAGGCAGCTGCCCATGTGAATCTTTGATGACTCATGTTTTTTATTTTCTCCGACAAATGATGCATGTCCGAAACTCCAGTGACCGTCGAAGCAGTGTTGTCCGTGGAGCCACCTCCAGGGTGGAAAAGTAAGCAGGGGGAGCAGAAAACCGCTGAGGCGTCCTCGCAGCCAGCTCACCAGGATTTGCGCTGGGACCATGTTGAAGTAAAACCTCAAGTATATGATTCCCCCCCTTGTCGAAATTTGTTTTATGTTTAGATTTGGTCGAGGGGGTCCAGCTTGTTTTGTTGCCAATTTAGCTCAATTTGATCGCTGACTAAATGGAACTTCTTTTAAGGACCGCACTGAATTGCTTTCCGCATCCATCTCACCTCAGAAACTGAGCGGATCGAACGCAACATAGACATATAAACATAGACGCCGCATTGAGCCTGGTGGCCCGTTGCTGGGATACGTCAGGGTGTCCGCCATATTGGATGTGGCAAATCTTCCCCGTAAACCAATGCAAGTAAATGGACTGAACTTCATAAAGCCCCTTTCAACAATAATGTTTAACTCGGTGCCTTTTATTCACCCATTAAGACACACACGTATATATTTGGGAAACAAACAGGCATCAAAACAACACATAACTTTTAATGTGATGGTTATAAATAGTGTGCGAAATACCCTGTACACTGCAAACTAGCGACAGATACGCAATAGATAGCTCAGGTAAGCTAATCAGTCAGCATACCGTAGCAAGCTACCAAAACCTGAGGCCACAATAACCAACCTACAAGACTGAATATGATAAATGATGGAAATAGTGGAAAAACTGGAAATAGTGAATGAAAAGAAAAAATTACTGTTTTATTTATTGAGTCACCACACAGACCTGCTCTCGTTGAATAAAGTGAGCTGAATGAGCGCCAAACTGAGTTCGGCCAGGTTCTAACGTCATACCAAAACAAAATACATCACTGATTCCTTCACATTCAGAAAGGTTAAAAACTTTCACCATACGTTCAAAAACGTTCATCATAGTGTGGCACTGTATTCTCTAATTCTCACTGCTTATAACTCTACACCCCCCCGGTGGAGATAAGCTGGGAAACTGAAGACTGAAGGAACAGTATTGAAAAGTATTTTTACAGTCTCACCTGTGAAAGGTAATCCCATGTGATCTCGTTTGGACGGTAAACCTGTTGGTACAGTTAAACGCAGCACATGAATGAGGCATCTTTATTCTCGGCTACTGTCTAGACGCTATACCAGAGACGGTTGAAGAATCTCCACTTTGCCACATCCAATATGGCGGCGAGGGTGACGTATGATTCTACGCAGAAGGCGGCATCTATGTTTATATGTCGATGGAACGCAGCTTTGCCGCGCTGCGCAGTAACGTAAGCATGTTAGTGCAAGCACCCCCGGAACCCATAGAGATTGCATTGAAGTGTCAGTCAGGAGAAAAAAAAATATATTAACATGGGACTCTATCAGTGAACTCTTGGGCGATTTTCAGCGTGACTGAAATCGCCCCAAAAGGGGCGGTACACTAGAAGCAAGACCACCCTGATTGGACAATGATACCCAGAGACAGATTAAAATGGCCTCGAGCAGCACTGGTGAAAGTTTGTGTTAAAAAAACCTTTTTTTTTTTCGTTTTGGGAGTGCGTTGCCCAATTGCCCTTATGCACCAGCCGCCCTTGCGTGTCAGGTGTGTGTGTGTCAGGTGTGTGTGTGTGTCTATGTGGCTGAGTTGAGGTGTTGGATTTGGTGGAATTTGATGTGCCAACAGGAAGACTAGGCCAGGCAGAGACTCTGCTGCAGCCTTTTAGTTAATTTATTCCACACTCCTGGAGCTCTACTCGGACGACATCAAAACAGATGTGAACCCTACTGTGGAATTCCTTCCTGATGCTATAATCCTAACACAAATCACTTTGCGCGGCTGCAACCCTAAAAATAATCACTTTGATTATTCATGTTGTTTCATGGTTCAGCTTCATAGCTGCACAAAGTGAGTCATGTTAGCTTCACAGCTGCCCAAAGTGATTCATGTTAGCTTCAGAGCTGCACAAAGTGATTCGTATTAGGGTGATAGCTGCACAAAATGAGTCATGATAGCTTCATAGCTGCACAAAGTGAGTCCTGCGACCTTCATAGCTGCACAAAGTGATTCATGTTAGCTTCATAGCTGCATAAAACGATTCATGTTAGCTTCATAGCTGCACGAAGTGATTCATATGAAATTCAAGGCTGCACAAAGTGATTCATGTTTGCTTCATAGCTGCACAAAGTGATTCGTATTTGGGTGATAGCTGCACAAAGTGAGTCATGTTAGCTTCATAGCTGCACAAAGTGAGTCATGTTAGCTTCTTAGCTGCACAAAGTGATTCATGTTAGCTTCATAGCCACATAAAGTGAGTCATGTTAGCTTCATACCTGCATGAAGTGATTCATGTTAGCTTCATAGCTGCATAAAACGATTCATGTTAGCTTCATAGTTGCACAAAGTGATTCATATGAAATTCAAGGCTGCACAAAGTGATTCATGTTAGCTTCATAGCTGCACGAAGTGATTCATATGAAATTCAAGGCTGCACAAAGTGATTCATGTTAGCTTCATAGCTGCACAAAGTGATTCGTATTTGGGTGATAGCTGCACAAAGTGAGTCATGTTAGCTTCATAGCTGCACAAAGTGAGTCATGTTAGCTTCATCGCTGAACAAAGTGATTCGTATTTGGATGATAGCTGCAGATAGTGAGTCATGTTAGCTTCTTAGCTGCACAAAGTGATTCATGTTAGCTTCATAGCTGCATAAAGTGAGTCATGTTAGCTTCATAGCTGAACGAAGTGATTCATGTTAGCTTCATAGCTGCATAAAACGATTCATGTCAGCTTCATAGTTGCACGAAGTGATTCATATGAAATTCAAGGCTGCACAAAGTGATTCATGTTAGCTTCATAGCTGCACAAAGTGATTCATGTTAGCTTCATAGCTGCACAAAGTGATTCGTATTTGGATGATAGCTGCACAAAGTGAGTCATGCTAGCTTCATTGCTGAACAAAGTGATTCATATTTGGGTGATAGCTGCAGAAAGTGAGTCATATTAGCTTCATAGCTGCCCAAAGTTATTCATGTTAGCTTCATAGCTGCACAACGTGATTCATGTTCGCTTAATAGCTGCACAAAGTGATTCATGTTAGCTTCATAGCTGCACAAAGTAATTCATGTTAGCTTCACAGCTGCACAAAGTGAGTCTTGCAACCTTCATAGCTGCACAAAGTGATTCATGTTAGCGTCAAAGCTCCACAAAGTGATTCATGTTAGCTTCATAGCTGCACAAAGTGATTCATGTTAGCTTCATAGCTGCACAAAGTGATTCATGTTAGCTTCATAGCTGCACAAAGTGATTCATGTTAGCTTCATAGCTGCACAAAGTGATTCATGTTAGCTTCATAGCTGCACAAAGTGAGTCTTGCGACCTTCATAGCTGCACAAAGTGATTCATGTTAGCTTCATAGCTGCATAAAACGATTCATGTTAGCTTCATAGCTGCACGAAGTGATTCATATGAAATTCAAGGCTGCACAAAGTGATTCATGTTAGCTTCATAGCTGCACAAAGTGATTCGTATTAGGGTGATAGCTGCACAAAATGAGTCATGATAGCTTCATAGCTGCACAAAGTGAGTCCTGTGACCTTCATAGCTGCACAAAGTGATTCATGTTAGCTTCATAGCTGCACGAAGTGATTCATATGAAATTCAAGGCTGCACAAAGTGATTCATGTGAGCTTCATAGCTGCACGAAGTGATTCATATGAAATTCAAGGCTGCACAAAGTGATTCATGTTAGCTTCATAGCTGCATAAAGAGAGTCATGTTAGCTTCATAGCTGCACGAAGTGATTCATGTAAGCTTCATAGCTGCATAAAACGATTCATGTTAGCTTCATAGTTGCACGAAGTGATTCATATGAAATTCAAGGCTGCACAAAGTGATTCATGTTAGCTTCATAGCTGCACAAAGTGAGTCATGTTAGCTTCATAGCTGCACAAAGTGATTCATGTTAGCTTCATAGCTGCACAAAGTGATTCGTATTTGG
The DNA here is from genome assembly GCF_027579695.1 of Neoarius graeffei. Classification (NCBI taxonomy): domain Eukaryota; kingdom Metazoa; phylum Chordata; class Actinopteri; order Siluriformes; family Ariidae; genus Neoarius; species Neoarius graeffei. Next base: position 662,143 of record NC_083587.1, read on the forward strand.
ATGATAGCTGCACAAAGTGAGTCATGCTAGCTTCCTTGCTGAACAAAGTGATTCGTATTTGGGTGATAGCTGCAGAAAGTGAGTCATGTTAGCTTCATAGCTGCACAAAGTGATTCATGTTAGCATCATAGCTGCACAACGTGATTCATGTTCGCTTAATAGCTGCACAAAGTGATTCATGTTAGCTTCATAGCTGCACAAAGTAATTCATGTTAGCTTCACAGCTGCACAAAGTGAGTCTTGCGACCTTCATAGCTGCACAAAGTGATTCATGTTAGCGTCATAGCTCCACAAAGTGATTCATGTTAGCTTCATAGCTGCACAAAGTGATTCATGTTAGCTTCATAGCTGCACAAAGTGATTCATGTTAGCTTCATAGCTGCACAAAGTGAGTCTTGCGACCTTCATAGCTGCACAAAGTGATTCATGTTAGCTTCATAGCTGCATAAAACGATTCATGTTAGCTTCATAGCTGCAAGAAGTGATTCATATGAAATTCAAGGCTGCACAAAGTGATTCATGTGAGCTTCATAGCTGCACGAAGTGATTCATACGAAATTCAAGGCTGCACAATGTGATTCATGTTAGCTTCATAGCTGCACAAATTGATTCGTATTAGGGTGATAGCTGCACAAAATGAGTCATGATAGCTTCATAGCTGCACAAAGTGAGTCCTGCGACCTTCATAGCTGCAGAAAGTGATTCATGTTAGCTTCATAGCTGCATAAAACGATTCATGTTAGCTTCATAGCTGCATAAAACGATTCATGTTAGCTTCATAGCTGCACGAAGTGATTCATGTTAGCTTCATAGCTGCATAAAACGATTCATGTTAGCTTCATGGCTGCACGAAGTGATTCATATGAAATTTAAGGCCTCACAAAGTGATTCATTTGAGCTTCATAGCTGCACGAAGTGATTCATATGAAATTCAAGGCTGCACAAAGTGATTCGTGTTATCTTCATAGCTGCACAAAGTGATTCGTATTAGGATGATAGCTGCACAAAGTGATTCATGTTAGCTTCATAGCTGCACAAAGTGTGAACTGCGACCTTCATAGCTGCACAAAGTGATTCATGTTAGCTTCATAGCTGCACAAAGTGATTCATGTTAGCTTCATAGCTGCACAAAGTGATTCGTATTAGGATGATAGCTGCACAAAATGAGTCATGATAGCTTCATAGCTGCACAAAGTGAGTCCTGCGACCTTCATAGCTGCAGAAAGTGATTCATGTTAGCTTCATAGCTGCATAAAACGATTCATGTTAGCTTCATAGCTGCATAAAACGATTCATGTTAGCTTCATAGCTGCACGAAGTGATTCATGTTAGCTTCATAGCTGCATAAAACGATTCATGTTAGCTTCATGGCTGCACGAAGTGATTCATATGAAATTTAAGGCCTCACAAAGTGATTCATTTGAGCTTCATTGCTGCACGAAGTGATTCATATGAAATTCAAGGCTGCACAAAGTGATTCGTGTTATCTTCATAGCTGCACAAAGTGATTCGTATTAGGATGATAGCTGCACAAAATGAGTCATGATAGCTTCATAGCTGCACAAAGTGTGAACTGCGACCTTCATAGCTGCACAAAGTGATTCATGTTAGCTTCATAGCTGCACAAAGTGATTCATGTTAGCTTCATAGCTGCATAAAACGATTCATGTTAGCTTCATAGTTGCACGAAGTGATTCATATGAAATTCAAGGCTGCACAAAGTGATTCATGTTAGCTTCATAGCTGCACAAAGTGTGTCACGCTTGCTTCATAGCTGCACAAAGTGATTCATGTTTGTTTCATAGCTTCACAAAGTGATTCATGTTTGCTTCATAGCTTCACAAAGTGATTCATGTTTGCTTCATAGCTTCACAAAGTGATTCATGTTTGCTTCATAGCTTCACAAAGTGATTCATGTTAGCTTTATAGCTGCCCAAAGTGATTCATGTTAGATTCATAGCTGCACAAAGTGAGTCCAGCGACCTTCATAGCTGCACAAAGTGATTCATGTTCGCTTCATAGCTGCACAAAATGATTCATGTTAGCTTCATAGCTGCACAAAGTTATTCATGTTAGCTTCATAGCTGCACAAAGTGAGTCCAGCGACCTTCATAGCTGCACAAAGTAATTCATGTGAGCTTCATAGCTGCACAAAATGATTCATGTTAGCTTCATAGCTGCACAAAGTGATTCATGTTAGCTTCATAGCTGCCCAAAGTGATTCATGTTAGATTCATAGCTGCACAAAGTGCGTCCTGCGACCTTCATAGCTGCACAAAATGATTCATGTTAGCTTCATAGCTGCACAAAGTGATTCATGTTAGCTTCATAGCTGCCCAAAGTGATTCATGTTAGATTCATAGCTGCGCAAAGTGAGTCCTGCGACCTTCATAGCTGCAGAAAGTGATTCATGTTAGCTTCATAGCTGCATAAAACGATTCATGTTAGCTTCATAGCTGCACAAAGTAATTCATGTGAGCTTCATAGCTGCACAAAATGATTCATGTTAGCTTCATAGCTGCACAAAGTGATTCATGTTAGCTTCATGGCTGCACGAAGTGATTCATATGAAATTTAAGGCCTCACAAAGTGATTCATTTGAGCTTCATAGCTGCACGAAGTGATTCATATGAAATTCAAGGCTGCACAAAGTGATTCGTGTTATCTTCATAGCTGCACAAAGTGATTCGTATTAGGATGATAGCTGCACAAAATGAGTCATGATAGCTTCATAGCTGCACAAAGTGTGAACTGCGACCTTCATAGCTGCACAAAGTGATTCATGTTAGCTTCATAGCTGCACAAAGTGATTCATGTTAGCTTCATAGCTGCATAAAACGATTCATGTTAGCTTCATAGTTGCACGAAGTGATTCATATGAAATTCAAGGCTGCACAAAGTGATTCATGTTAGCTTCATAGCTGCACAAAGTGTGTCACGCTTGCTTCATAGCTGCACAAAGTGATTCATGTTTGTTTCATAGCTTCACAAAGTGATTCATGTTTGCTTCATAGCTTCACAAAGTGATTCATGTTTGCTTCATAGCTTCACAAAGTGATTCATGTTTGCTTCATAGCTTCACAAAGTGATTCATGTTAGCTTTATAGCTGCCCAAAGTGATTCATGTTAGATTCATAGCTGCACAAAGTGAGTCCAGCGACCTTCATAGCTGCACAAAGTGATTCATGTTCGCTTCATAGCTGCACAAAATGATTCATGTTAGCTTCATAGCTGCACAAAGTTATTCATGTTAGCTTCATAGCTGCACAAAGTGAGTCCAGCGACCTTCATAGCTGCACAAAGTAATTCATGTGAGCTTCATAGCTGCACAAAATGATTCATGTTAGCTTCATAGCTGCACAAAGTGATTCATGTTAGCTTCATAGCTGCCCAAAGTGATTCATGTTAGATTCATAGCTGCACAAAGTGCATCCTGCGACCTTCATAGCTGCACAAAATGATTCATGTTAGCTTCATAGCTGCACAAAGTGATTCATGTTAGCTTCATAGCTGCCCAAAGTGATTCATGTTAGATTCATTGCTGCGCAAAGTGAGTCCTGCGACCTTCATAGCTGCACAAAGTGATTCATGTTCGCTTCATAGCTGCCCAAAGTGATTCATGTTAGATTCATAGCTGCACAAAGTGAGTCCTGCGACCTTCATAGCTGCACAAAGTGATTCATGTTAGCTTCATAGCTGCACAAAGTGATTCATGTTAGCTTCATTGCTGCACAAAGTGAGTCTTGCGACCTTTATAGCTGCACAAAGTGATTCATGTTAGCGTCATAGCTCCACAAAGTGATTTATGTTAGCTTCATAGCTGCTCAAAGTGAGTCACGCGAGCTTCATAGCTGCATAAAGTGAGTCATGTTAGCTTCATAGCTGCACAAAGTGATTCATGTTAGCTTCATAGCTGCATAAAATGATTCATGTTAGCTTCATAGCTGCACAAAGTGATTCATATGAACTTCATGGCTGCACAAAGTCATTCATGTTAGCTTCAGAGCTGCACAAAGTGATTCGTATGAACTTCATGGCTGCATAAAACGATTCATGTTAGCTTCATAGCTGCACAACGTGCTTCATATGAACTCTATAGCTGCATAAAACGATTCATGTTAGCTTCTTAGCTGCATAAATTGATTCATGTTAGCTTCATAGCTGCACAAAGTGATTCATGTTAGCTTCATAGCTGCATAAATTGATTCATGTTAGCTTCATAGCTGCACAAAGTGATTCATGTTAGCTTCATAGCTGCACAAAGTGATTCATGTTAGCTTCATAGCTGCACAAAGTGATTCATGTTAGCTTCATAGCTGCCCAAAGTGATTCATCTTAGATTCATAGCTGCACAAAGTGATTCATGTTAGCTTCATAGCTGCACTAAGTGAGTCTTGTTAGCTTCATAGCTGCACAGAGTGATTCATTTTATATTCATAGCTGCACAGAGTGATTCATGTTAGCTTCATAGCTGCACAAAGTGATTCATGTAAGCTTCATAGCTGCACAGTGATTCATGTAAGCTTCATAGCTGCACAAAGTGATTCGTGTTAGCTTCATCGCTGCACAGAGTGATTCATGTTAGCTTCAAAGCTGCAGAAAGTGATTCATGTTACCTTCATAGCTGCAGAAAGTGATTCATGTTAGCTTCATAGCTGCACAAAGTGATTCATGTTACCTTCATAGCTGCAGAAATTGATTCATGTTAGCTTCAAAGCTGCAGAAAGTGATTCATGTTAGCTTCATAGCTGCACATAGTGAGTCATGTGAGCTTCGTCGCTGCCCAAAGTGATTCATGTTAGATTCATATCTGCAAAAAGTGATTCATGTTAGCTTCATAGCTGCACATAGTGATTCATGTTAGCTTGATAGCTGCACAGAGTGATTCGTGTTAGCTTGATAGCTGCACAGAGTGATTCGTGTTAGCTTCACAGCGGCACAAAGTGATTCATGTTAGCTTCATTGCTGCACCAAGTGATTCGTGTGAGATTCCCAGCGGCACAAAGTGATTCGTGTTAGCTTCATAGCTGCACAAAGTGATTCGTGTTAGCTTCATAGCTGCACAAAGTGATTCATGTTAGCTTCATAGCTGCACAAAGTGATTTGCAGCTATAAAGCTCACATGAATCACTTTGCTCTGCTTTAAAGCTAACATGAATCACTTTGTACAGCTATAATGCAAACATGAATCACTTTGCGCAGCTATAAAGCTAAAATGAATCACTTTGTACAGCTATAATGCAAACATGAATCACTTTGTGCAGCTATAAAGCTAACATGAATCACTTTCTTCAGATCTAAAGCTAACATGAATCACTTTGTGCATCTATAACGCAAACATGTATCACTCTGAGCAGCTATAAAGCTTACATGAATCACTTTTTGCAGATATAAAGCTAACCTGTATCATTTTGTGCAGCTATTAAGCTAACATGAATCACTCTGTGCAGCTTTAACCCCAACATGAATCAGTTTGTGCAGCTATAAAGCTTCCATGAATCACATGAACACTGAAACAACATGAATAATCAAAGTGATTATTTTTTTTTAGTGTTGTAGCCGCGCAACGTGATTATTTTTTGGGTTGTAGCCTCGCAAAGAGATTATTTTTAGGGTTTTAGCCGCGCAACGTGATTATTTTTAGGGTTGCAGCCGCCCAAAGTGATGATTTTTAGGGTTGTAGCCGCCCAAAGTGATGATTTTTAGGGTTTCAGCCGCCCAAAGTGATGATTTTTAGGGTTGTAGCTGCGCACAGTGATTATTTTTAGGGTTGTAGCTCTGCAAAGTGATGATTTTTAGGGTTGTAGCCGAGCAAAGTGAATTGTGTTAGGATTATAGCATCAGGAAAGAATTCCACAGTCGGGTTCACATCTCATTTGATGTCGTCCGAGTAGAGCTCCAGGAGTCTGGAATAAAATAACCAAAAGGCTGCAGCAGAGTCTCCGCCTGGCCTAGTCTTCCTGTTGAGACATCAAATTCCACCAAATCCAACACCACAACTCAGCCACATAGACACACACACACACACACACACACACACAAACACGGCATGGAATTTGACGGCATGTTTGTGATTGGTTGTTCTGCCACAACGATTTTAACCAATCAGAGAAGAGCCGTGTTGTCTTTATCACAGAGGGCACGAGCTGCAGCGCTTTTTATTTCAGAGTTGTTCCTGCAGCGAATCTGAGCAGCAGAATGAGCGGAAGAGGAAAGACCGGTGGTAAGGCGAAAGCTAAACCTAAAACTCGTTCATCCAGAGCCGGACTCCAGTTTCCCGTGGGCCGTGTCCACAGGCTCCTGCGGAAAGGCAATTATGCCGAGCGTGTCGGCGCCGGCGCTCCAGTTTATCTGGCCGCCGTGCTGGAGTACCTGACTGCTGAGATCCTGGAGTTGGCCGGTAACGCCGCTCGTGACAACAAGAAGACTCGCATCATTCCCCGCCACTTACAGCTCGCTGTGCGCAACGACGAGGAACTGAACAAACTGCTCGGCGGAGTGACCATCGCTCAGGGTGGTGTGCTGCCGAACATTCAGGCGGTGATTTTGCCCAAAAAGACCGAGAAGGCCGTCAAGACTAAATAAACTCACCCACTGCTGCGTTCGTCAGTCCCAAAGGCTCCTTTAAGAGCCGCCTATCTATGCTCAAAAAGTGCAATTTTTCTAATCCTTTCCCAGGTTTTGGGGTATTTCATAGCTCTAGCATAAAAGGAATCCATAAACAATATAATCAAGTGGTGTTAATAGTAATGATGCATTTTATTTATAAAGCATTTTAGTCGTAATAGTATAACGCTAATAATAATAATAGTGTGCTGGCGATAAAGGAAGGCTGATGGGTGAAAATAGATTATGACGGCGCTGTCCGTGCGGCGATTGAACCTACAAAACGCGCTAAGCTGCGCTGTTGGCTCTGCGGAGCTGCGCGAGCGGCAGTAAATTAGGGACGGGTGTGGCTGTGTTTCAAACTGTGTCGGCGGGAAAAAACGGTCCAATAGCGAATAGGTGATGCAGCGCGTTCTCTCCAATGACAGGCGAACGCGTTCAAGACGCCCAATGAGCGCAGGGCGCTGTTAGAGTTGAAAAAGCCAGCGTCCGCCGGCGCCGTTTATTCTGTTTCTCATCTGTGAAGTGCAGAGCTCACCGCCATGGCAAGAACCAAGCAGACGGCCCGTAAATCCACTGGGGGCAAGGCGCCCAGGAAGCAGCTCGCCACGAAGGCTGCCCGCAAGAGTGCCCCCGCTACCGGCGGCGTGAAGAAGCCTCACCGTTACAGGCCCGGCACCGTGGCTCTGAGGGAGATCCGCCGTTATCAGAAATCTACTGAGCTGCTCATCCGTAAGCTGCCCTTCCAGCGCCTGGTAAGAGAAATCGCCCAGGACTTTAAGACCGATTTGCGCTTCCAGAGCTCGGCTGTCATGGCACTGCAGGAGGCGAGCGAGGCATACTTGGTCGGCCTGTTCGAGGACACTAACCTGTGTGCCATCCACGCGAAGAGAGTGACCATCATGCCCAAGGACATTCAGCTGGCACGCCGTATTCGCGGAGAGCGCGCTTAAACGCGGACTCCGTCTAATGCACACAAAGGCTCTTTTAAGAGCCACCTCACTGTCTCACAGAAAGGAGCCCGTCTCCATCCCCTGCACGGAACACCGTTCTGTTTGAGCTCACGGTTCGAGTGGAGTCGGAGCAGTGAAACAGAACAGCTGTTAGGACACAGTGGCCAGAGTTCTAGAACTCCTCGCGGTTTGACTGACAGGTTTTTGTCCCCGTCCTTTTAGATATTGTGGTGTCTGAGCGCCGCTTCAGTAATCAGAAGAGAGAAGCAGAATGTTTTCTCCGCTGCTTGGAAATGAGCAAAGGTAATGCTGTATTTAATAATTGGTCTCTATGTATCAAGGACAAAACCTTGTGCGTATTTCAATACATTTATCACAATGGACATTGCCACAAGGCAGATTTCTATTTATCCGCGGATACAAATAAAACATCTTAAATAACTAAAACTACTCAATAGAAGTCATTGCGCAGCACCCATATAATTTTTACTCATTTTCGCTTTGTAAGTAAAATAGCTCCTTTATTTACTCATTGATGGAGGTTGGTTTCCCTGATGTGGCAACTTTTCTCGATGTATCTTCCGTAAATATTTATTCAACTCTGCACTTAGTGTAAGACAAGGGAACAGCAGAGAGAGACATGAATTTGCTCTTCTATGAGAAAGTGGGAGGCTCTTAAAAGAGCCGTTGGGTTGCTGAAGGCGGCCGCAGCAGCAGCGCGCTTTACTTGGAGCTGGTGTACTTGGTGACGGCCTTTGTGCCCTCGGACACGGCGTGCTTGGCCAGCTCGCCAGGCAGTAAAAGGCGCACAGCGGTCTGGATCTCTCTGGAGGTGATGGTGGAGCGCTTGTTGTAGTGAGCCAGACGAGAGGACTCACCGGCGATACGCTCGAAAATGTCATTGACGAAGGAGTTCATGATGCCCATAGCCTTAGACGAGATGCCGGTGTCGGGATGAACCTGCTTCAGGACCTTGTACACGTAGATAGCGTAGCTCTCCTTCCTGGACTTTCTGCGCTTCTTGCCTCCTTTACCAGCCGCCTTGGTCACGGCTTTCTTGGAGCCCTTCTTGGGCGCGCTTTTAGGTGGCTCGGGCATGGCGCTGCTCCTCGGGTAAACTGTAAGAGAATGAATAAAGCCCGCCTCGCGGCCGCTCCATTTACAGGTCCGCAGTGTAATTAGACACGAGGCAGGCACATATTTTATTGGCCAGAGTTCCAAACCTCCTCATACGGGGCGCCTCCTACCGCTCCGCCCACTTCCTTCCCCTCCGCCTCGCTTTGTCTCCCTTCCCGCCGTTTTATATTCACAGCACTGATGGAAGAATTTTATAGATAAGAATTTATTTCATTCTTATATTTCTATTACCACCATCTGAAGCGTTTCTCTCACACACAGCTTTCATATAGAAACGGTTAAGTATTACTGATGTTACTCGTGTCTGCAGTTTCCTGTTCTCTGCTTCATTTTAAATAGACTTACTTTTTTTTATTGTCATTCAGATTTGCATCAAACAATACACATTAGAACGAGATTTCGTTGCTGTGGCTCAGTGTAGTGCAGAACGAAACAGCAAGTATATTACGTGAGAATTAAAAAATATATACACACACTGCTTTTCTTTTTCCCCTCTCTCACACACACATAGGGAGAAAGAGCTCTTTGTGGATGTTTGGGTGGCTCTTAAAAGAGCCGTTGTGTTGGTGTGGTTCAGTGTCGGAGCGTTTAACCGCCGAAGCCGTACAGAGTGCGTCCCTGGCGTTTCAGGGCGTACACCACATCCATAGCGGTGACGGTCTTTCTCTTGGCATGCTCCGTCTAAGTGACGGCGTCGCGGATCACGTTCTCCAGGAACACTTTCAGCACACCGCGAGTCTCTTCGTAGATCAGGCCGGAAATGCGCTTCACACCGCCACGGCGAGCCAGACGACGAATAGCCGGCTTGGTGATTCCCTGGATGTTGCCGCGAAGAACTTTCCGGTGCCGCTTAGCGCCTCCTTTCCCGAGCCCCTTGCCGCCCTTTCCTCTGCCAGACATCGCGCTGCTCTTTCCAAGTCAAGCCGCTCAATTTATATCACTGCGCAGCGCCCACAGCCTTTATACATTCTCTACAGGACCGAGTTGAGACCCGGAGTGGGTGGGCCTCAGGCCTAAGAACAACGGTCCCGCAGTAAAACACATTCAAAAAGAAACAGAACGCCACAGCTTTTCACTGGCGAGCGCATTCTTCATCCTTTCTGTGCACAGAAACATTATCATTCACATTATTTTTTACGCCGTTTTGATCGGCTGAGCGAACTGCAAACAACTGCCGACAGATCATGGTCTGCTCATGCGCAGTTACTCCCTGTCAACAAACAAACAAACAAACAGCCATCACTGTAATGAGGTTAGTAAAAGCACTCTGTGTTTGTGCAACATTGGCGTTCCCTTTTGAGCCCGTCTGTGGCTTCAAGGCCCGGATTCTAAACTCCTCGGTCCACTACAGCTACAGGTCACAGAACGCAGAACATCACCTTATTACTCGGCCCGGCACTCAGCTCTGATCCACACCGATGTCTGTGTACACTGTTAACAGAGCCGACGCTTCACCACACAAGTACCCTCGAAAAAACGCTGCCTTGTTTTTCTTCCTCCCCCAACCTAAACGCTGGGTCGAGGCTGTGGGGTCATATTCTTGGGTTATTTTAACTCATTCTGAGTTGCTTTCTATAACCCAGCTGCTGGCTTAGTGGTTGAGGACAGTCAGATATGATGCAATCTACCCAGCAGCTGCGTCCATTTAAATCGGTCGTTATAGTATTTGCGCTACATTACAATTAAAAAAAAAAGCTATTCTTCCAACTGTCCTGTCCAGTATCTTTCAAAATGCACTGGAAAAGGGCTGATTTTGGAGGGCAATAAACAAAGTGGTTTCAGCGGATCAGCAGAGTGGCGATCCACAGGCAGAAGGGAACTGACAGGGAAGGGAATGGACAGTCAATGGGACAAGGAGCCGCAAGCCATAACCAGCTGTTTCTAAGCTCCTTCCCCTGCTGATTTTCAGCGATGATTGTGAATGATCTGATTAATTAACGTAAACAAATAATGGTTTGTTTGTGACGACCATGTTGTGTAGTTTTAACTGCTAGGCATTGTCCAGTGTGCTCAGGCACGGTCACTTCTAATCTTGCACAGCTGTTGGGCTGCTGTTGAGTCGAAACACCCCAGCCGCTGGGTCACACTACATTTAAAAGCACTGTTTTTCCCCCAATGAACAGTCTTTGTGCCCGGGAAGATGACAACTGGCAAGGGGGCAGTTTAAAGCTACACAGGTTAAGGTTTGTAATATTATGATGTGCTTATACAAACTCTCCCTGCTGTAAAGGCAGCAAAATTACATGGAAAAATTTATTCACAGTTAGCCAGTTTGCATGGTGATAGAGGTGGTGAATGTCAATCCTTATTCGTATTGACACAGATATCATCAAATGTTACGACATGTTGCTGCTGCTTTTCTTCACTGAGACAGACATGTTGATTTTGTTTTGACAGATGTGTGTTTTTCCTGCAGCCTTTGTATGCATATAAACGGACAGCTGTGTCAAAAACAAACTTGCAAAATAGGAGCTTCACGAGCTCACAGATGGTTTTGGAGGTAAGCGTGTAATTGCTGGAAGTTTCTGCAATGGAAAACTACAATACTTACATTTAATAACAATAGTATCCAATATAATACACAGTAAAATGTGTACTGTGTGTCTGTGGATAAGGGCTGGGATGGCAGTGGGTTAGCTGTATAATTTGTGCCATTATAAGACCCACAACGTACAACTACTGTTTTCTGTGTTTCAGGTGAGGCAGTAGATGAGGAGAGTTTTCTTCTTTTAGATGAGGGCCCCATTGCGAGTCTCATTCCCAAAATTGGCCTCCGATCACAATTTCTAAAACACTACAGAGAATTAGTCAGTAACTAATGTCACCACAGCAAATAGCTCTACTGAATATGTGAATAAAACAGCATATGTTGGTTTTCGCTGCAAAACACGGATGTGCGGTGCACAGTGCCAATTAGGCATCTGAATATTTTCAGTGTTGTGAAAATGGCTGTACCAGAACTTTTACATTGATTAGGTTGTCCAGAAGACACCTTCTTAAGCATCATTCTCAAACTGAACACTGTCTTCATAGAATATCAAATGATCCAGTATAGCCATTTCAGCTCCATGATACTGAGGGTATATACTCCTGTGTTTAGCCAAGATGGGGGAGGGGGTGTCCCTGACACAGATGACCTGGTACAAGGGATTGCACTCGGCTATTCAACCCTGCACATGTGACGTAGTCAGACGGCAATCATAACATGCCAATTTCAATTTCCAAGTGGTGCCGTCCCGCCTGGGACTCGATGCAGCATGCGTTATATGAAATGGAGAGAACTGTTTCTCCAGCGGTTACAATCCTGCATGCGTCCCTACAGGCCTGTACAAACCAGCCATCAAAAAAAAAAATTTGGAAAGGTCCATTTGTATGTGTTTAATATTCTGTTATTGATTTTAATGTACTTTTTGAAACTGTACTTTTAATATACTCTTCTGTTTTATCTAAATGTTCTGTTGTGAATCTGGTACAATAAAATTAATATCCTGCACAATGTGGTCAGATCATTAGGGGATTTTGGCACAGGCCAGAGTCTCCAATATAGCTGTAAACACATACAGATTGAACACGTTTAATTTGCTAGTGACTGTTAATAATGTATTATTTATTATTAATGATTGTTTAATTATGATTAATCAATAAACAGTGAGAAGAAAATAAGCCAATAATAAATAACTCATTAATTGGCTAATTTTAACTCAGTACTGCAGTCAATATAACCAACATATTGGGTTGAAACAAGAACCCAACCAGGATGTAAATTTAACCTAATGGTCTTTGTTCAAGTAACCCGACATTTCGCTTAAATCTTTAACGCAGCCTGACGGGTTAAATGCATAACACAGCATTGTGTCGGTACAGTATTTACCCAGTGGCTGCGGTAAAACCAGGGTTGTTGTTTTTTTAAATGTGTGTTTTGTGTTGTTGTTTTTTTTTAGTACATGTCACTCAGAAATGCTACTGCCTTGTCTAAGGTACAAGCTGGTGTATCTGTATCAAAGACAAAATATTACCCTTTCTTTATTTTGGTACATTTTTCTCATATATTTATTTTATTTATTTGTTTGGCATTTATGACATTGTTATAAGGGACATTTATATCAAAATATTCAAACATTTTTATGTAATAATAATAATAATAATAATAATAATAATAGGTCAATTAAATAAATCATTGGAGGAAGATTAAAAAATAATGAATTAAATAAATCTTTTTTTGTTTTGTTTTGTTTTTGGGAGTTTACAAGGAATTTGCTTTGGTGGTTGGTGCTTGAACAGTTAAGATAAAATAATTTAAAAATAGACAAAATAGTTATATAAATGTCAGTGAACATGCCACTAATTTATCTAAGTTACCAGCAGCAGCACAGAAAGGAATGCAATAACAAATATCAGACCTTACTTTATCAGCTCTCACAAATGCAACATATAATACAGAATCTATAAAGTTCTAAATTCGCTGCATTTTCACCAACACTAACCTCATTCTTACACTCCAAGTTTCATTTACAGGGAAATCTTATTCATTTCACCAGTTGGGCAAAATAAACCGACATGCAGAACATCGAACCCATCTGTCAAAATAAAGCCAGCGCTCTAATGAACACACTCAGCACTGTCTACTCCCAGGCCTTTTCTTCTCTATAAACACAATGCTCACAGTAAATGGGGGTTTAAGGCCCATCATCTTCCCAATCTGGGTTACAGTAAATGTATATACATCTACACTCTGTTTTGACCAGATCGATGTATTTATTTAGTTTTGTGATTATTTATTTTGATTATTTTTGATCTAACTACTTAATGTATTACATGTCTACAGTATTCCTCAATTCACACTCCAGTGTTGATCAAACTGCCATGCAGTACAGTGGGTTGAACGCAGGCATTAATACACAATGGTGACAAATAAACCCACGCTCTTCACATCTCTCATGGATGAATGGGATGGGAGCGGCATGCATCCATATCCTACATTACAATTATTGGATCATTTCATTATTTCAACTGATTTATTGATTGGGGCGGCACGGTGGTGTAGTGGTTAGCGCTGTCGCCTCACAGCAAGAAGGTCCTGGGTTCGAGCCCCGGGGCCGGCGAGGGCCTTTCTGTGTGGAGTTTGCATGTTCTCCCCGTGTCCATGTGGGTTTCCTCCGGGTGCTCCGGTTTCCCCCACAGTCCAAAGACATGCAGGTTAGGTTAACTGGTGACTCTAAATTGACCGTAGGTGTGAATGTGAGTGTGAATGGTTGTCTGTGTCTATGCGTCAGCCCTGTGATGACCTGGCGACTTGTCCAGGGTGTACCCTGCCTTTCGCCCGTAGTCAGCTGGGATAGGCTCCAGCTTGCCTGTGACCCTGTAGAAGGATAAAGCGGCTAGAGATAATGAGATGAGATGAGATTTATTGACTGAAAATGCAGCGAGTCAAGTTTCCAAATGTGGCCACATGAGGGAAACCAACAGCCATCCAGTACAAAATCAGTTATTATTATTAAATACATTTTCTAACAGGCACCAAGCCTCGCACTGATAAGCCCCCCCCCCCCCCAGCTATTTCCTACAGATTTATTGATGAAACGCTGACTTTAATCAACAAAGGGAACGTGCACGTCCTAAACTTGGCCACACGATGGCAGTCAAGAGCCACGCAAACAAACAGCGCTAACACACCCATTATTATTTACATTATTCATCAATCTTTAGGGGGCGGCACGGTGGTGTAGTGGTTAGCGCTGTCGCCTCACAGCAAGAAGGTCCGGGTTCGAGCCCCGGGGCCGGCGAGGGCCTTTCTGTGTGGAGTTTGCATGTTCTCCCCGTGTCTGCGTGGGTTTCCTCCGGGTGCTCCGGTTTCCCCCACAGTCCAAAGACATGCAGGTTAGGTTAACTGGTGACTCTAAATTGACCGTAGGTGTGAATGTGAGTGTGAATGGTTGTCTGTGTCTATGTGTCAGCCCTGTGATGACCTGGCGACTTGTCCAGGGTGTACCCCGCCTTTCGCCCGTAGTCAGCTGGGATAGGCTCCAGCTTGCCTGCGACCCTGTAGAAGGATAAAGCGGCTAGAGATAATGAGATGAATGAATAATCAATCTTTAGCATTTCTCCTATTATTTCCCTACTTAGTTAATTTATTATTATTATTTCATCTCATTATCTCTAGCCGCTTTATCCTTCTACAGGGTCACAGGCAAGCTGGAGCCTATCCCAGCTGACTATGGGCGAAAGGCGGGGTACACCCTGGACAAGTCGCCAGGTCATCACAGGGCTGATACATAGACACAGACAACCATTCACACTCACACCTACGGTCAATTTAGAGTCACCAGTTAACCTAACCTGCATGTCTTTGGACTGTGGGGGAAACCAGAGCACCCGGAGGAAACCCACGCGGACACGGGGAGAACATGCAAACTCCACACACAAAGGCCCTCGCCGGCCCCGGGGCTCGAACCCAGGACCTTCTTGCTGTGAGGCGACAGCACTAACCACTACACCACCGTGCCACCCTATTATTATTATTGTTCTTATAATTATTATTAGATGTGTTTCTACATTTCTCAGTATATAGATGTTAAACCAGATTTGTCCTCAGGAGCGAGCTACAACTAGTAGCCGAAGGTCCAAAATAATTTAATTGTTTCTTCATAAGCATCATTTTCATTTTTCCAAAACTTTCCGCAATATTCTCGCTGTTCCTAACAAGGCAGTCTTTTGGAGATGTTCTATTTTAATACTCATGTCGATCTTTTTAATCCATTGTCCTAACTTATTCAGTTCATTCTATAATTAGGGGTACATGTCATGTCCACAGGTTGTATTTATCAATTTTATGAAATATTCACTTCAAAAAATTATCAATTTTACATTGGTACGCATTCTTTTTTAATTTAATATAAAACGTCAGCAAGTTCCACTGTTTATTTTGCAGAAATTGCGTACACTACATTGGAATTTTTTTTTTGTGCTGTCCGATTTGTTAAAGGTCAAGGTTTGCTCTCCAAATTAACAGTAGGATGCATGTTTTTGTATATTATTTTCATCATTTTTTTTGAAAATAACCATTAAAACATGATAAAGGTGTATTTGACTCATGACTATATATTCAATTTGCATGTGTCTGAGAAATCTCTGTCAACGGTGTTAGCCATTGGCAAAACCCCTTTAACTCAGCAATGGTTTGCTCCAAAGTCACCTGTCCAACAGCACGTGATGTCACTTCCTTCAGTGGAGGAAATTTTAACTTTGTGTGGTCCGTCTTTTCTCCTCCTCCTCAATATTTCATCAATATTATTGTCTGCACATAGAGTGGGTTAATTGCTCAACAACTGTGTTATCAACATGTTCATGTGCACTTCATTTAGATATTATATTTACAACACTCTAGAGAAAGATTGTTTAAACAGATGTTGATCAAGGTCATGAGGTGACATGTTAGCACGGGTGCAGATAGAGGGTGGGACAGGTGGGATTTGTCCCACCCAGATTTAAATTCACCTCGTTCGGTCCCCCCCACTTATAGGGAGGAAAAAACGTCTATGCTGTCTTTCTTTGCATCAGGTAAACCTCACAGAAAAATCAAAAGACTAATTAATTACCATTCGGTTTATTGAGGTGCACAGCAGTACATACATAGTTGCAACAACTCACATAAAACAAAACAAAGACTGATATTCGGTTGGTTGAGCTGCGCAGATTGCACAGGTTGCGAGCTCGAGCTTGGTTGCTATGGTTACCCACAACAAGTTTGACAGGCATATCGGGGACAGCTCCTAGTTCAGGACCCCAACACGGCATGATGAAGGGTGCCAAACCAAAAAGTCAGAAAACGATTGCATCGTTTTTTCAAAAAACAACGACTGTAAGTAAACTGTGCCTTACTTTATCATATCACCTTGCAATTTTTTGATAGTCTGTTCAAAGTAATGTCGTAGTGAAAGTAAAATCATATGGAGTAGAGATGCCTTTCTGGTAGCCTCCTCCTTTCAGTGGTAGCCTGTAGATACAGTGCTCAGAAGGCAGTTTTAAGGGCATCAGAGTATATTCCTCGCACAACACATGTTGGGGTTGGGGTTAGTTTGCTGGCAGCTTTGTCCCCCCCAGTTCAAAGAACGTATCTGCGCCCCTGCATGTTAGCACCTAGCAGCTAGCACAAGGGCCTAAAATGAAAGAAATGTCGTGTTACCCATCAAGTGTCGGTGGAGTGGAAGAACATGTCTGCTTTGGCACAATCAGCTCATCAAAAGAAAAGGGCCCCACAGCCATATGGACCCATCTATCCCCAATACTTGACCTGGTCAAGGCTTCTTCTCCCAATGGGACTGTGGTACACAGTCAGTTTTTCACAGTTTACTTAGTTTCATTGAACTGCTATTTATTTTACTACATGAACTATGTTCAGAACACTCGTGTTTTTTCTGCTTGTTTGGGGACTTCTGTTGTCACTCATATTGGGGCAGCTGGCATATAGCCATGGGGCTATTGTTTACACCAGGGAACCGCTGCTAGCACTCAGTAACACCGGATGCTCTTACATGCACAAAAAAAACGCACACCAACATCTGGCTCATAGACACTCCTGCTCTGCAGCTCAGCATTTAATCCACTGTTTGTTTTGGGGTTTTTTTGTGGCTACTGCCTCATAAAGGCGAAGCGAGGCAGTAGCCACTATGGCATCGTGCTGTAAGAATGAGTGTAACAATAGCAAAACTTCGTAACCAATCAGCACTTATCCTGATCAAGTTCGATTACCCATTCTACTTCTTGATAAACTTAAGAACCAATCAGAACCAGAAACGGAATAAGAGAAACCTCGTTATAACTTCGTAGTGTCATAAGATAATCGGCAGGTAAAAAGATAAACAAAATTCACCTCGTGGTTCACCAAGGCTACTGATTCAATATCGAGTAAGTGGTGTTCATTTTAAGAAAATTTACCTTTTTGATTAACACGGCTTTTGTTTGGTCCTTCTGAAAGGTCAAATGACAGGTTTTGTAAGTTTTTTTTTTTAGCTTTTTGGCAGATAGATTGAGAAGGCAATATCAAACTTCTGCTATTTGCTTTAATTTGTTAATTGTATTTTTTATTTCAGTCTTTACACTCCACTTGTGAAACAAAATGTGCTCAATAGTTCTAAATAATGCTTCGAAGACAATTCATGAACAAGTGCTTTCGTACTATTTTGAAAATAGATCAAGTTCACAGCACTGTATTTAGAACAAAATACACTAAACAAAATTGGTAACCAAAACACTCCAAGCCCTGATGCTGCTCACAGCTTGGTGATGCTTTCAAGAGATGAGGCGAGTAGAATTGATAACATGTATTGAGGTATTTCACCCACGTGACCAAGTCATGTGATGCAGTCATTTTGGACGGCACGCTTAAGTCCTTCAGTGCAAGGCGGTATGAGATGGTAGAGACCTTTGCACATTTTAACAAGAAAGTAAGCTGTGATTCGTGTTAAATTGGATCTGTCTTTTATCACAAACACTGTACCCATCCTTGGTATGGAGCCAAGGTTGTCGACAGAAGTCAACAATTTGATGAAGGATGACCCCAGCATTTTGAAACGGTACAAGGTAGGCTATGTTCACAACACTGTCTTGTTACTCGGGGGATCCGAGATCCCCTGAAACAGACATGAGATCCCTTGAAAACATGATTTGAGAAATGTTGGGGGGTCTCCAAAATATTGGCAAAATGATGTTTATTGACATAGCAATCGTGTGTAACGGGAAGCATTTGCATATCCGAAGTGTTGTGTTTACATGACAATGACTGCTGCTGCCAGGTTGGTTGATGAGTAGCCTGACTGTTTTTTTTTTTCTTTGCATGTGGTATCATTGTTGATGCGAGGTTGTTTTTGGAACATGCCAATGTGGACACGATTTCCCCTGATGAGTTATGACGTCAGACGCGATGCGTGTGTGGAGGTGTGGAGTCCGCGTGATATGTGCGTAAGATAGGCTTCTCATGAGTTTGGAGATCCGCGCTCTGAGACAAGCGCAAGCACACCCCCCCCCCCAAGGGAAAAAAAGGGACCCCCCGAAAATATCATCATAGTTCGAACAGGGTAAACAGAGAAAACAGGAAAAATTAAATGATTTATTTTAGGGGGCTCATTCGTCATAAAAAAGATATAATATTTTGTTTTTCAATTTACTGGTGATTTCTGGTGCATTACTGAATTCATCTGCAGTATATTATTTACATTCTTAACAAGAAATTGTACTTGAAAAAAATTGGTACAACAGGGAGAATGCAGAGAATTTTTTTTTTTTAAAGTTGTTTGGACACCATGCAGTAGGTGGGTGTGGGGGTTGTTGGTTCGAGACATATAATTTCCAGTGTACTTTAATGTCTAATTAATCATAATATTTTAAGGGCACCATTTATTCTTCTGTAATGTTATTTTATGTTGTAGGAGAAGTTGAGAGAGTTGGGAATTGATGACCCCTACCTCTTTCCTCCTGGAGTCTTCACTGATATGCTGAAGTGTAAACAGGTGCCTGACTTTCAGTACCATGATTTATACCACTATGTGGTTTTCAACCCTTCACCATATTCAGGCCAGGCCATGAAAGCATACAGAAGCCTGGATGCCTACAGCTATTTTGTAGCTGGCTGGGTTACAGGACTCCAGCAGTGGATTGTGCCTGGGAATGGAGTACACCTTGTTCATGCCAAAGTAAGTGACAAGTACTTGTATACTATCTATCTCTTGTCTTGGGTTAAATGTGTAATGTTTTATTGTTTTTTATACTGTTTTAGTGGATGGATGATGGATGGATATTGAATGTGTTTGTTTTTTTCTGGAATTTTAAATTACAACACTTGCTGCTTTGCCTTATTATTCTAGATCAGGCCCTAGTTATCAATAATTTAAATATTTGAAAATAATTTCTAAAGTTTATGATTCATGTGTGTCTATTTAATTAACTGATAAATTGCTATGAAATATTTTACATTTATAGGTGACTCATTCATAAAGACTATCAGAACCATCTCTTCTTCCATGGATTGCCATGCAGAATGATGGGCAGGTTATCTTTGGCCACTGCACATGTAAAGCAGGACTTGGAGAAGTTTGTTCTCATGTCGCAGCCACCCTGTTTGCATTGGAATCAGCTGTCAAACACCTGAAGAGCAGAACCTGCACTGATGGTCCCAGACAATGGGGACAATCTTCAGATGTCACAGGTGGGAGAGCGATATTCAGTTCAGGATGTAATATTGACTTCACCAGTCCTGAAAGGAAGCGGAAACAGGCCTGTAAGGAGTTATACAATTCCAGACTACCACCCCTTCAAAGTCTAAGAAGACATCTTCCATCCTACTCATGACACAGGATGAGAAGGAGAACTTTTTAAAGAGGTTGTCCAAGTCTGGTACCAAGAGTGCTAGACTGTCACTGGAGGCAGGCTTTAATGACAGTTTCATACCAAGGACACTACAGCTCAATCTTCCCAAACCCCTATCTGAGCTGTATGATCCAGTCTGTCTAGGCCTGTCATATCCTGATCTGTTGTTGGAATTTGAGGCAGCATTTCAAGTACTGAACATAGATGAAAATCAGGTATGTTTAACATAAAATTTGTAAATATGTGTATCTGGAATTTAAAAGTCCAGTTATTATTTATAAGGTGGGAGGTATGAGATTTCGAAACTACATTGCATTGGTTAATACCTTCCCCCGCCCCTCCACATGCACACCAGCATCAAAATGGATGGATAATACCCCCACCCTTTTAAAGTTATGAATAATTATGTCCAAAATGATTTTGACAAGGGATAATAAAGTGTCAATGAATTCTATATCAAATAATATGTATAATATGATACTATTTTCAGGCAACTTCCGTTGAAGAGACTAGAAAACAAGCCAAATCCAAGCTGTGGTTCCAAATGCGTGCTGGCCGAGTTACAGCTTCCAGGTTCAAGGCAGCTGCAAGAACAGATCCAGCCAACCCATCCAAGTCTCTCATCAAGCAAATCTGCTATCCACAGGCCTACAAGTTCACTTCTGCAGCAACTGAGTATGTTTCAGTATTTTCTATTTTATTTTTGTCTAATTACTTTTAATGTTTGAAATTGTTTGAAGATGCTAAATACAAATGTATAGGTTTTTGTTCTGTTTTACAGAATAACAAATGTAATGGATTATGAATGGGACACAGGAAAAAAGGTTGTATTGTATACTGTTTTGGTCATAGTGGATATTTCAGTTTTAAATGTTTGTATTCCCAGTATAAATATGGTTGGCGTGGGCACAGACCAGATGAATTTTTTTCCCTCACAATCAGTATAAATGTATTTTGACCAAAAATTTTCAATATTTTGGACTCTCTTCCCTCCTGTAAAAATAGGAACTGGTTTGCACCCCCACACCATGCATATTTGTAGAAATACCTTTAGAGCTTGCAATTATTCTGTGTAGTGGCTAATTTTTGTTGTTAGTTATTCTACGGCCATGCTCAATCAATTGTATGTTTATATACAGGTATTTTTGTTCCATGTTTAATAGAGAGTGGCCTATATATCTTTTAACATTAGAATGTGCTTATGCTTTGCTTAAAAAGCCAGTCCTTTCTGTTTTCTGCTTTTGTCTATTTAATCTGAATATAGCTCATTAAACATGTAGCCTAAGAAATTGTATTAAACAAATTGTACATATAATGCAAATATATCTAAATTACTGATGTAATATGCATTCATTCATGCTCCTAGTTTTTGTGTGGAATGAATTAAACCATATCACTTTCATAACATGGCTCTTCATATTGACTGAGAGAATTATGGTGGGACTGAACTAAAATTTGATTCATATTGTTACAGATGGGGATGCCAGCATGAAAACGAGGCCAGGAATGTGTACAAAGCACATGTAGCCATGCAGCACAGAGACTTCATGGTGGAAGACTCAGGACTCATCATCAATCCTGATTATCCTCACCTTGGTGCCTCTCCAGATGGGAAGATAAAGTGTTCCTGCTGTGGGATGGGGATTTTAGAAATAAAATGCCCTTATTGCAAACGTGGTGACACGCTTGAACAAGCAGCAGAGGACAAGGATTTTTGCCTTCAAAATATGGGTGGACAGATATCTCTAAAGAGAAACCACATGTATTTTTACCAAGTTCAGGCTCAACTTAATATCAGTAGCAGTGAATATTGTGACTTTGTGGTTTTGACACAAGACAATACATTATTTATAGAAAGAATTGTGAAGGATGCTGATTTTTTCCAACAGGCTTTAGAGGATGTCACTTCTTTTTTTCAAATTGGGAGTATTGCCAGAATTACTGGCAAAATGGTACACCAGGTCCACTGATCTCCCTGCCCCCACACCTGGTCCTAGCAATGCCACCAAGCATGTGTGTTATTGCCAAGAACCTGAACAGGGTACAATGCTGAAGTGTCAGTCAGGATATTGTAATGTAGAAGTTTTCCACTTAAAGTGTTTGGGGTTAAAAGGCCTTCCCAAACGGAAATGGTTGTGTCCACACTGTAGAAAGGTAGCAAAAGTCAGTAAGCCCAAGGCACTGAGATAAATCAAATTCATAGGAAATGCAATGTCTGTATTATTTTCTAATTTAATATGAATAAATTGACTTGTTTATATAATATTCATGCCAATAAACATAATCTGCTATTAATTTAAACAAACATTGATTTTATTTCTGAGCCTGAAGAACATGAATTTGAGACTTGTAGTGCATACACTATTCACAGACCTTGAAACTGTCACAAGACAGCTGGTGTCTGTCTTGATCCTGTCAGCTGTGACATATGATAGCTACAACTGTGGTTTCTTATCTTTCTTGTATACATAAACTCTGACATGAAATACCAGTAGTTAAATGTGATAAGTTAACTAAGAACAGATTTATTTTAGGTCTATTAAGGCAAAGGTGTAGTATTATGATTCCTATGAACCACATTAATTATTAATATACTGTACAGTTATATACAAAACTAATGGTTATTTACATCTCAGGAATAAATTAACATTTCATTGCCAATGCAGGTTTATATACAAAACCAGTCTATTCACAACTGAAGTGTTTTACATGAATAATTATACATTTTTTTTTACAAATGCATTCAATTTTATATTAATATGTGTATATACAACAAATTTTCACTACATATAATTTAAACCATCTTTATTTGAACATTAGCCACACACCCTTATGACCAGTCTTAGTTTCTAGTGCAGGACATATATACAGTAGATATAAATTTCAGCAAACATTTGTATTTTTTACATAAGTGACCAATTACATACAGGATGTACAGTCTTAAAATACTTGGTCTAGAATGTGTTCCAACCACTGACAGTGCTACATGTATCTGGAGATATAATTAATTTTCCTTTGTTGAAAGATACACATAATGGGTTGGGATATATTACACAACATTTAACATTAATTTTAAGAAATTTAATGAAATTTTTATAACAATACTGAAAACATGGCGTGTACTGTCATAATACCACTGTAACTGTTCTTTAAATGGCACCATTACATTTTTCTGCCTAATCAAAGGGAACTACAGATTCACTGCCATTTACCATAGCACAGGCTACCCTAACTATTTTGTCCAATGTTGTTAGGTTTACCTCTGGGTCATTCTGAAGAAGTGTTATGGGAATAGTTCCCTGCAACATGGTATACTTTTGTCGGGCAACACCAATAACTCTCTCTACATGAATACGAACTGCAGCTAATCCCCTAGTTTTCTCAAGGTCCACAGATGCTAACTGTTTTTTACCACTGGTAAAAGCTGGAATCTCCAGTTTAGCACAATACAACCCCACCTGATCCTCAACATCAAACCCCCTGTCTGCTAGCACTAAATCTCCAGGTAACAAATTCTGTAGAAACTCACTATTGCCAGTAATATGTACATCTGATGTACGCCCACCCCAACCCTTTGATATAAATGTAATAACCCCTTGTGGTGCAATAGCTATAAGATATTTCATTGTATTGTGTGACTTGTATGAGGAATATGTTTGTGCCCTTGCCTTTAAATCCCTTGGTTGTTCAATCAAAACAATCAATAATACATACACAGTGCTTAAAAGTTTGACGAAATGTCATTGGAAGGGTTTTGCGCAGTTGCTCACGTTCAGGCCATGATACCATTAATGGGACTAACCTCACATTCATAATATTAACAACATTCATGAACACACGAGATACAGTTGAGGTGCTGACACCAAACACGTAACCTAAAAACTGTACTGTTAAGTTTAACCTGAGCCGCATGCATGCAAGAAGAAATTGTTGAAAACACATCATTGTAGGGATATCTTTTAAACAAACTTTGACAACATCATAAAATATCATTAGAACAGTGAAAGAAGGCAACCCTGTAAACACCCTGACTTTCTCATCATTGTTTTCAAAGGAAGACTTTTGTAGAAACTGTCTTGACTTGTCGGCCATTATGTCTCTAGTTTCATCCCTCAAGTTTTGGAGCTCAAGTTCCATAGCAGAAATATGGTCCATGGACAAGTCAGTCTGTGTGCATACACTGAGGTTTCAAATGTTCGTTCAACATCTGCCTCAGTAGTATTCTCTAATTCCAAGTCCTTTACTGGAATGTTCAGGCCTGAGGTTAGATCCAGGAGAGCTTGTGCAGCTGATCTACGGGATTCTTCCTCTCTCTTTCTGGACTTCATGGCCTGTCGACGCTGAAATGACTCCAGAGACTGCTGCCCTTTTCGCTTCACAGGTGATGAGGTGTGTTGGAAGACACTGGGAACAAAATCTGGGGAGAGGGGGTGGTTACTCCTTGCTCCTAAAATTAACAAAATAAATCTTAAACATAAGATTACCATAAAATAAAAACATATTTTTCATTCAAGATCAATGCTGGAATAATTCAAGTGAATTCCAAAATAATTATAATGTACTTAAAATGAGTAATTGTAATGATTGTTTTCTCTACAAATAATTTCTTTGCATGTAAGTAAATATACAAACAAGATAAAGCTGACATTTAAACAACATATTACTTTATATGTTTCTCCCTGAATACTTTTACTCTACTCTTGTTCAAAATTTGGAGAAATTTGCCTATTTTCATTTTTTGGGGGGAATGTTGATTTTCTTCCAGTTATGAATAAATTGACAAGTCTTACAGTTTTTTCCACCTGTGCATATTAATATTTCTTTCAACTTAATAACATGTATTTGCATTTATATGCATGCCTTATTATCAGTGAAATATATATTTTTTAAATATAAAAAATTCAACTAAGATAAAATATTTCTTCCCTTCCTAATGATTTTATTCAACAGGTCATGTTATGAAAAACTTTTTGTAAGGCTGGCTTAATTAAAGGATTACAAGACAAACAAGTTGGGCTGCTTTTTGAATTTATCAAAACTTTCAAAAGTAAGTGATATAAGTAGTATTTATAAACTTTATTCATCAAAAGGAAAATAATACATGACAAACAGGAGAACAAAATGTCTGCTACATGCAACCCTAGACAAATTAACACTGCCTTGTTTCACTGCTCAGATGGGTTAACAAACACTGACCCATTTACTTTTTGCTATATATTTTATCAAAATTGCGTTGACTGATAAACTAACCTGAAATGAAATGATCACTGCAAAGTCTGGAGTACTCTGTTGGCTCCCAATCCTGTCTCTTCACAGCTGCAATCCATTTGGCCCTCTTGTCTGGGTCAGTAGGAAACCGGTAAAAGGAGCGTCCTGCACGCTGTCCCTGTCTGTTGTGGCAGCCCACAGCACAACAAGCAAACACCATGGTTATTTATAGAGTGCTTACTGACAAATTAATCTATTCTAGGTGTCTGTAACACATTTTTTTCCAAGCTGGTTCTCCCTCTCTGTCTGCAGCGTTAGTATGTAGCTTGACCTCCAAAATGGCGGACACCGGGGCGTCACGTGACCCTGTGACATCAGGTGAAAAACCTCAATATATGCTATATTTACTGTATGGACATGGGATCAGAAAACTATTTTATTTGTAAGCAGTTGCCACATGTTCCTATAGGGTACCTATTTTTTTCTTCCCCATTACAGTTTGCAATGTGTTTCCTTGTCGAAACACATCACAATGAGTCATGTTATTGGTCGCATTTGAAGCAGGAAATTTTACATCCAATCACAATAACAATGTTAACACATAAATCAGACAGTGCACAGGAATTTTAGTGAAATCCCCAGAGTTGTGGTCTTGACCAGTCTTGAGATAACATCTCGAGTCCTCCGTGTCTGAGACCAAGACAAGATTGAGTAAAAATGTGGTCAATTCCGAGATGTGACTGAAACCTTCAAAAAGTGGTCTTGAGATCAGTCTCGAGTTCTACAACACTAGATTAAACCATAGGTTCATAAAATGTTTCTAAATCTTCGGTGTTGCATTTATATTTTTGTTCACTGGAGAAACAGGAAGTTCTTTGAAACTGTTTCCATCTCTCCTGGTAATTGTAGAGCATTGTGTAACCAACAGATGGCAGCAGATGGAGTTGGGGAGAGAAAATAGATTGAATATAAGATCAAGTCCCTCTTTAAATGATTGAGGAGAGAAACATAACATGACTGCACTTTCAGTGGCCACTGGGATAGAAAACAACTGTGTGCTTGCATTAGTGCAACAACACGATGGGTTTAATATGATTCCCAGTTCGGTAAGACGATTGTTTTTTGGGGACAGGGGAAAAAATACCAGAAGGTTTGTCAGGTTCTCGGTTGTTCCAAAAGTCACAGACAGAGCAGTGACGACAGCTCAATGTTTATTTACTTCTCAGTCCAAGAAATCAAGCACTGTTTCTGCCTGGTTTCAAACAGGACCCTTTCACGTGTGAGACAAATGTGATAACCACTGCACTACAGTAACTGCAGCAAGCATGCTGATTTGCTGTTGCCTGGGCCACAACACTAGAAGCAATCCCACTTAAGCACTTGTCCCCAGTGTAAGTGTTGGCTGGATTGTGATTAGTGTAGCCGCCTTCCAAGCGGGTAACCTGGGTTTGATTCCTGGCCAAGGCATGTCCTTTCATGCCAATATTTCATTGCTGCAATGAAAGGCACTGGGACAAAACACCGGGAAGGAATCAGTTGCCTGTCACTACCTTGTTTGGATGTGACTGAGGGCTGCTCCTTCTGCTTTCCACTAGCAGTGTCAGTAGCTGTTCACAGGGCTGAATGATGTCAGTTTTCACCTGGGCCAACTTGTCCTGTGAAAAAACATGAAGTCCATGAGCATGATTTTCTTTTGTTGGCGACATGCTACTTTTTCCACAAACGGGAAACTGTACAGTCACTGTTTTAGATTTAACAAGCAAAAGTGTCTACATGTTGGATGGTCTAAAGCAAATACTTGTTGATACATGATCAAAAGTCAGTGCCATTTTGCTGAGTTCTGATGCTGTGTGCAGCCCTGTTGATTTGACACCGCTCCATAAATGAGGAAGGATGTTGTATTTGAGAATACCACCTCCTTATGATGAATTGCAATTTCCATGCTTCCGCAGCCAGCGGAAATGTAGAGAATGCTTGTTTGTTTGTTTTTTACAGCAGCTGTTATCTCCCTTGAAGGAAAACCAGAAAGGCAGGGAAATCATTCCAACCAGGTTTTGTCCTGATGACCGTTTGCACGGAGGAGAACATGACAACTGCTGATCTACCAAAAGTTGTCCAGTCCTGACAAGGGTCGGTCTTTCTGGCTGTTTCGAGAGTACCCGATTTCAAGACACCTGGACATTTATGAAAGCAAAGCACGGACCTGCCAGGTTTCTCAGGCGCCTCCGTTCGCTTGTTAGGGGAAAGGGATAACCACAACAGAGCAGAAAATACCTGAAGGTTTTTCAGGTTGTTCTAAAAGTCACGGGCTGAACGGAGATGACAGCTTGATGTTTATTCACTTCTCAGTCCAAGAAAACAAGCACTAGTGTTGCCCCAGGGACCTTTCGCATGTTCGCCAAATGTGATATCCACTACGCTACAGAAACCACAAAAGGAGTGTTTAGCTCCTGTTGCCTGGGCCTCAAGAAAAGCAAAGCTCACGCTTAAACATTTGGCACCAGGACGGGGGCATGGCCTCAGTGGTATGGCGGCAAACAGATAGTCGAGCGTAACAATGACGAGGTTCACCATTGAAAAGCACTGGAGCAACCGTCGGAATGTCTTCACCATCTATCCTGAATCTGAAGCGGTCCTGAACTTTGTCTTTCTTTAAAACCAGGCTGCTAGACAGATGGCTTAAACTTCATCTTCAACCATGTCATCAGTCTGCCAATGTCCTCCAGCATCCATCTTCCTTCAGAAACAGACTTTGTTGTAATAGTCATGTCATCCATGAAGGCTCTGAAGTCATCCATGAAAAACATAATTCAAATTCAAGTCCTTGAATTACAAAATAATTCATTTCTTTGTGTTGAGATCAAAAAAGAAAAAAAATAATTTAAATTCTAAACTGTTTATGAGGTTCAGTGTGGTGAATAGGCAGTTGTACACAAATAGGCCAGCAATGTCATGCTCAGGCCATGATTTACGACTACTGAAATAATTCCATTTACTATATTCTACAAAAATCAAACAGATGCTCAAAACATTCAGAAAAAAATGGGGAAATAAAATACCCTCAAAAATAATTTTTGATGTGTCCAGCCTTATCCTTCCCGACCTGGCCACATACATTTGCATAAAGCAAGCATATTTGTACACTCCCACTTCCCAAAGTGTTTATCCAACAATACATCATTAAAATCATCTTTTCTCAGAACATATTCACTGGGATTAATTTGCACTGAATAATATGATGTGTAGTCATTTTTCATAGTCATTGAATTCTATTGCCCCTTCGTTTTATAAGTAGTGTTGAAAACAATGAAAAAGTGGTAGTAAGTTGCCTTTTATGAGTTATACAGAGACAACTGTTGGTTTGTATCCTTGAATTGTGCTGTTGAACAAAAAATAAGGGACAAATGCCCTATTGTTTATTTTGGAAGCAAAAAATATGAATAAGTTTTCAACGGCTGCAATTCCAAGAGGAGATGACTGATCCAATGCAGAGAACAAAATCTGTCATTTCAGCATTTCTTTAAACTGAATGAAATTTGATTGTTTTACTGAATTCTTCAGTCAAGAGCTGAGGTTACTTGGTGCTGATTAATTTTCTATAACAGCAGCTCTGATAACTGCAAGGCAAATCACAGGTTTCTGTACAACCCTGGTACCAAAAACTTGGAACGCTGTGTAAAATGTTCATAAAAACAGGATGCAAAATTTTGCAAATCACAGAAACAATGTAATTCATTGAAAATAGTACAAAGACAACATGTCTCATCTCATTATCTCTAGCCGCTTTATCCTTCTACAGGGTTGCAGGCAAGCTGGAGCCTATCCCAGCTGACTACGGGCGAAAGGTGGGGTACACCCTGGACAAATTGCCAGGTCATCACAGGGCTGACACACAGACACAGACAACCATTCACACTCAGTCAATTTAGAGTCACCAGTTAACCTAACCTGCATGTCTTTGGACTGTGGGGGAAACCGGAGCACCCGGAGGAAACCCACGCGGACACGGGGAGAACATGCAAACTCCACACAGAAAGGCCCTCGCCGGCCACGGGGCTCGAACCCGGACCTTCTTGCTGCAAGACGACAGCGCTAACCACTACACCACCGTGCCGCCCTCAAAGACAACATGTAAAATATTGAAATTGTATTATTGTATTTTTTTAAAAACTCATGATCATTTTGAATGGAAAGTCAACAACGCAATTCAAACAAAGTTGAGATTGTGTAAAAAAAGAATGGAAAAATTGTGTAATGCTGAAAAAAACTGCTGGCACATCTCACAACTAATTAGGTTAACTGGAAACAGGTGGGTATTAAAGTGGGTATTAAAAGAGCATACCAGAAAGGCGGAGTCTCTCAGAAGTAAAGATGGGGAGGGGTTCGCCAGTCTGTGAAAGACAAATAGTGCTACAATAACTTTCAATATAAAATTGCAAAGAATTTAGGGACCACATCATTTACTGGACATAATGTCATTAAAAGATTCAGAGAATCCAAAGTAATCTCTGTATGCACGGGACAAGGACAATAACTAATCATGGATGCTCCATGATCCTTGAGCCCTCAGGTGGCACTGCATTAAAAACAGACACGATTCTGTAGTGAAAATCACTACATGGGCTCAGGAACACTTCTGAAAACCACTGTCTGTGAACATAGTTCATCAATGCATCCATGAATGGAAGTTAAAACCATATACAGTGGGGCAAAAAAGTATTTAGTCAGTCACCAATTGTGCAAGTTCTCCCACTTAAAAAGATGAGAGAGGCCTGTAACTTTCATCATAGGTATACCTCAACTATGAGAGACAAAATGAAAAAAAAAAATCCAGAAAATCACATTGTCTGATTTTTAAAGAATTTATTTGCAAATTATGGTGGAAAATAAGTATTTTGTCAATAACAAAAGTTCATCTCAATACTTTGTTATATACCCTTTGTTGGCAATGACAGAGGTCAAACGTTTTCTGTAAGTCTTCACAAGGTTTTCACACACTGTTGCTGGTATTTTGGCCCATTTCTCCATGCAGATCTCCTCTAGAGCAGTGATGTTTTGGGGCCGTCGCTAGGCAACACGGACTTTCAACTCCCTCCAAAGATTTTCTATGGGGTTGAGAACTGGAGACTGGCTAGGCCACTCCAGGACCTTGAAATGCTTCTTATGAAGCCACTTCTTCGTTGCCCAGGCGGTGTGTTTGGGATCATTATCATGCTGAAAGACCCAGCCACGTTTCATCTTCAATGCCCTTGCTGATGGAAGGAGGTTTTCACTCAAAATCTCACGATGCATGGCCCCATTCATTCTTTCCTTTACATGGATCAGTCGTCCTGGTCCCTTTGCAGAAAAACAGCCCCAAAGCATGATGTTTCCACCCCCATGCTTCACAGTAGGTATGGTGTTCTTTGGATGCAACTCAGCATTCTTTCTCCTCCAAACACGACAAGTTGAGTTTTTACCAAAATGTTCTATTTTGGTTTCATCTGACCATATGACATTCTCCCAATCCTCTTCTGGATCATCCAAATGCTCTCTAGCAAACTTCAGACGGGCCTGGACATGTACTGGCTTAAGCAGGGGGACACATCTGGCACTGCAGGATTTGAGTCCCTGGCGGCGTAGTGTGTTACTGATGGTAGCCTTTGTTACTTTGGCCCCAGCTCTCTGCAGGTCATTCACTAGGTCCCCCCGTGTGGTTCTGGGATTTTTGCTCACCATTCTTGTGATCATTTTGACCCCACAGGGTGAGATCTTGCGTGGAGCCCCAGATCGAGGGAGATTATCAGTGGTCTTGTATGTCTTCCATTTTCTAATAATTGCTCCCACAGTTGATTTCTTCACACCAAGCTGCTTACCTATTGCAGATTCAGTCTCCCCAGCCTGGTGCAGGTCTACAGTTTTGTTTCTGGTGTCCTTTGACAGCTCTTTGGTCTTGGCCATAGTGGAGTTTGGAGTGTGACTGTTTGAGGTTGTGGACAGGTGTCTTTTATACTGATAACCAGTTCAAACAGGTGTCATTAATACAGGTAACAAGTGGAGGACAGAGGAGCCTCTTAAAGAAGAAGTTACAGGTCTGTGAGAGCCAGAAATCTTGCTTGTTTGTAGGTGACCAAATACTTATTTTACCGAGGAATTTACCAATTAATTCATTAAAAATCCTACAATGTGATTTCCTGGATTCTTTCCCCCCATTCTGTCTCTCATAGTTGAAGTGTACCTACAGGTATGATGAAAATTACAGGCCTCTCTCATCTTTTTAAGTGGGAGAACTTGCACAATTGGTGGCTGACTAAATACTTTTTTGCCCCACTGTATAAACAATATTCAGACCCACCACCACCTTCTCTGTACCTGAGCTCATTTACAATGGACTGAGGCGAAGTGGAAAACTGTCCTGTGGTCTGATGACTCAAAATGCAAAATTATTTTTGCTGCATCCTCCAGGCTAAAGATGAGATGGACCATCTATCCAGTTTGTTAATAGCACAAAGTTCAATAGGCAGCATCTGTGATGGTGGGGGGGCACATTCGTGCACATGGCATAGGTAGCTTGCACATCTGGGAAGGCAGCATTAATACTGAATGACATATACAGGTTTTAGGGCAACACACTACCAATGTCTTGTTCAGGGAAGGCCTTACTTACTTTAGCAAGACAATGTCAAACTGCATTCTGCACACATTACAACTATATGGCTCTGTAATAAAAGAGCCGTGGTGCTAAACTGGCCTGCCTGCAGTCCAGACCTGTCTCCCAATGAAAACAGTTGGTGCATTATGAAATGCAAAATACGATAAAGGAGACTCCAAACTCTTGAGCAACTGAAATCCTATAATCAGGCAAGAATGGGACAACATTTCTCTTTCAAAACTATAGCACTTGGTCTCCTCAGTTCTCAAACATTTACAGAGTGTTTTTAAAAGCAGAGGTGATGCAGCACAGTGGTAAACATGCCCGTCCCAACTTTTTGAAATGTGTTCCTGGCATTGAATTTAAAATTAGCATATAATTTTCAAACAACAATAAAATTTCTCAGTTTCAACATTTGATATGTTGTCTTTGGACTGTTTTCAATGAAAGAGAGGGTTTCCATGATTTAAAAACCAACACATTCTATTTTTATTTATATTTTACACAGTGTCCTCACCAGAATTATTATAGTTTTGAAATTTTCATTATTTTTTGTTTTTTAGTTGTTAAGTTTTTTTTTTATTTCAGCTGAGTTTCTCATTCATTTTACAAGTGTATCAGTAGGTTTAGCTTCATTTTATGGAATTTTGGTTTAGTTTTTAATTAGCTTTAGTTTTTCAGGTACAGTCACAGATATCCCATAATAACTAGATAAGCCACAAGCTATTTACTGTTTAGCTGCTACTTACATTGTGTTCTCGACTACATCAATGAAAATAGGAATGAAATGAAAGTAGGTGTTTTAACACTGAAATAATGCTTAGCAGTAATGAAAAATATGTGACAAAGAGAGTTTGTGATCACACTCAATATGTCAAACGGGAGTGTCGATGAGCATATACAGTATATATATCACTGGCGGCTCGTTAATAGGGGCGATTTGGGCGACGCACTCCCAAACAGGGAGGGAGATTTTTTTTTTTTTATCTACTCCTACTACCACGGCAACAGTAATGTCATTATCCAATCAGGCTAAGGTCGCGCCTGGTGTAGCCATGCCCTTTTGGGGCGATTTCTGTCAGGTTCAGATTTGCCCCAAAATCTCCCATTGACACTAAGGGTACGTACGTTTTTTTCGAAAATCATGCTCCCAATGCATTTTCTATTAGGTTTTATGTGCTCACACAAGCAGCATGCTTACATCATACGCCTGTTGCACCGCACAAGTGTTGCCAGATTGGGCAGTTTTAAGTGCTTTTTGGAGGGTTCTGAACATAATTTTGGGCTGGAAAACGCAACTTGCGCGGGAAATGTGTGAACATTCTATGAAGAAGATGGCGAGTGTTGAGTGCAACAATACGATAGCGTCTCTGAAAGAAGTTCCCTTTAGTCGTCGTACCAATGAGGAGAAAATGGCAATCAAACAGCTAGGACCTCCTAGACTGAATTTAAACATCAAGCAAGTGTCTACGAAGGGGGAGAAGACCTACTCAAGAGGTTTTAACAAGAACTGGTACCACCGGAAAACTTGGCTAGCTGGCTGTGATGTAGTCAATGCTCTTTCTTGCTACCCTTGCGTTCTCTTCCACCCTGGAAGTAGCACAGCAGACGGTACAGTGATATCTGATATTTGAATTTACTAGGCAAAAGTTTTGTGTGTGTGTGTGTGTGTGTGTGTTACCAATGGCAGTTGTTTTACCAATGGCAGTTTAACATTGCCATGCTTAGAATATTTCAGTAGCCTCAAGTTCTCTCTGACTTGGTGTAAATTAAGCATATTTTCAGTTTTTATATATTGTACAGTATGTGTTCATTGGAGCCAGCAGCACCTTACCTTTTTTCCAACTTGTTAAGCCAAGTTGCACTGACTACAAAACCTTGTGTAACAGTGTGTATATAGCTAAATAACTAAAGCCTTTTGTGTTCATTGGCATGCTTGTAATACTTTAAGTTTCCTTTAAGGCATGGCTTTCTGGAGGAATTCTTGGGGAAAAAAACTGCAGAATTTATTTAGAATTATTATTTGTTGTTAAAATGGTGCAATTCCATATAAAAAAAAAAACCCACATAATTAAGCTGCACGTTTGTTTGATGGTTATGCTTTTCTTCATCTTTTTCAAAACTTAAATAAACACTTGTTTTGGATTTATATCCTGCCACTTTAATTGCATTCTTTAGAATGAAGAAATTAGAATATGTTTATAATTAAGAATTTGTGTCTACTTATTATAGAATACTGGAAAAATATGAGAAAATAAATGAGTAATGTAATAATTGATTGTGATGCCAAATGTTTTGCTTTGAAGGCTTCACAATGAATCTTCCTTAGTTTTAGCCTGGCAAGCCAGACTAAATGTGAATATTTGCCACTCGTAGGCAAAAATATTTTTGGCCGCTAGGCGGGTGGGTCTAGTTTACTAGGCTACCTTAGTTTGCCACCTTTAACTTGTTTAGTGTTGCCACCTAGTGGAGAGAAGAGATATTGTCTATATTGATATCTGAATTTACCAGGCAAAAACAAGTTCAGCCAATTGATTTGCTACCTAGGTCAATTTACTTCAGTCCTGTGGACATTTATGGTCCGTGTAGACATAACGGGGGAAAATTGCCCCCCCCCTGAAAAAAATTCAGGAGCCGCCACTGATATATATTTTTTTTAGAGACAACATGAAAGAAATCCGTGTTTGTCCAACTCAATGAAACTGGATATCATGACAGATCAGCCTGTCATGTGTTTTACTGTCGGTCTTTCTGATCCATAATTCTCCTTTGTTCCTCACAAATCTAAGCTTTATTTATATTTTTAAATGTCACTACGTATTGCTCAATTTAAAATAATTATAAATAAATGGTGTTTGCATTTCGCAGTAATAGACCCGAACTGGTCTTGGCCATCATGTGGGTGCCCACGAAAGAAAGAAATGATAAAGGTATAATTTGTTCAAAGATTCCATGTATGACACATAGACGTAGAAAAGTTTGAGATCGGTATTGAAAGGATGACTAACAGTGAATTTGCGGACATTTTGCTGCAAAGAGAGCTAGCATGTAGTGATCATCTGCTTTCAAAACAAAACAATACAACAACAAATTGGATTTTGGGAAGAGTGAGCTGGCCCCTTTAATCATTTCCTTTAAACAGATCAATAAAATTAAGTAGAGTCTGCTTCTTTCAGCTGCCCCCATTAGGGGTCACCCCAGTAGATCAGTTTAGGAGCCTCATATTTCATTCAGCATAGCTTCCCCCCCAACACCAGATGCAACCCTCCTCATTATACCCAGGGTTGGGACTAGCACTAAATATGCACTGGCTTATGCAACACCATCGGCTGGTTATTATTACCTCATCTGCATGTCTTTGAACTGTGGAAGGAAACTGGAGCACCCAGGGGAATTGCACAGAGACAACATGCAAACTTCACACAGAAAGTCCCCCGCTAGCCATGAAGTTTGAACCTGGAACCATTTTGCTGTGTGGCAACAGTGCTCACTACTACACCACCACACAACTCTCAAAGCTGCTTATATCATAGTGCTGCTCAGAATGTAGTACTTCATTTTTGATAGTAACAGCTCTGACAGTATTTCCAGCTGCAAAGCCAAAAGTACTGGAACAGCAAGGCCAATTCTGTTGCTTTTTTGCCACACACTGAAGACATTTGTGTTTGAGGTCAAAAGATGAAGATATGATAGGTCAAAATTTCAGCTTTTATTTCCTGATATTTATGGTACATCTAGATGTGTTAACAGAATGGTGTTGGGCTTTTTGCACAGTCAAATGCAGGGACTTTCAGGTGGATGATGACTATCCAGGATTTTGACAAGCTCCTGCAAAACATAAGATTGCTCTGCTAACAATTCTTTCACCGAATTCCCCTTTATAACTTAACAAGCTGGCATAATAGGGGACGTCATGACCCAATGGTTAGAGAGGCAACTTTTGAACGAAAAGGTTGCTGGTTTGGGTCTCTGTATCAGCAGGAATGGCTGAAGTACCCTTAAGCAAGGCACCAAACCCCCAGCTGCTTTCCTGGATCTGTTATATGTCACCCTGGATAAAAGTGGCTCTTTCATGTAATATGTTTTCAAAATTTGTCCATTGGGATTGTTGAAAATAAAATGCCTCAAAATACTGCTGGAAAAGTTTTCAGAACACAGGTTTCAGTGGGCTGGCTGAATCATGTCCTAAATTGGGAATGTTTGAACCATAGACGGTGGCACGGTGGTGTAGTGGTTAGCGCTGTTGCCTCACAGCAAGAAGGTCCTGGGTTCGAGCCCCGGGGCCGGCGAGGGCCTTTCTGTGTGGAGTTTGCATGTTCTCCCCATGTCCGTGTGGGTTAGGGTTATCTCTGGGTGCTCCGGTTTCCCCCACAGTCCAAAGACATGCACGTTAGGTTAACTGGTGACTCTAAATTGACCGTAGGTGTGAGTGTGAATGGTTGTCTGTGTCTATGTGTCAGCCCTGTGATGACCTGGCGACTTGTCCAGGGTGTACCCTGCCTTTCGCCCGTAGTCAGCTGGGATAGGCTCCAGCTTGCCTGCGGCCCTGTAGAAGGATAAAGCGGCATGAGATGAGATGAACCATAGACTATTTTGTTGAAGTATTGTACTTGCATTCTTTTCAAAGAAGAATACTTTTGACCATGCCATCAAAATCGAACCAATTTTCTAACCTTTCCTCAAAACAGACTCTCTGTACTTGAGCATGTCACAACGAAAGGATGATTTGAAGCAGTGGCTGGATCAGAGAAGGTGAATGCCTTCTAATCGGGTTTTCATCTAAGTTTTTACGTTTCCATCCAAGAAGGCAAAGGATGAGAAGTCTAATGCTCTCCTGACTGAACTCTTCAGACGCTAAACTTTACTTTAAAAAAAAGAAAAAAACACTATTGAAGATAAATCAGTCACCATGAACCCTTTTTGGCTGTGTTGTTTCCAGTACAATATAGTAAATGGAATTATTGCAGTAGTATTGCAGTAATCATGGCCTGAGTATGACATTGCTGGCCTATATGTGTACAACTGCTTCTTCACCACACTGAACCTCATACAGTTTAGAATTTAAATTATTATTATTTTAATTTTGATCACAACACAAAGAAATGAAAACTCACTTGGGAATTTTCGGATCCAGCTGGATCCTTTTTCAGCTGTGATGAACTGGGCTAAGAAGTGATGTCAGTGCACACATGCGCTCTGACAAGCTTAGTGTAGATCTCCGGAAGTTGGTATCTCCTCCCCCTCTCTACTGAGGGTCAGCTGCAGGACATGGATGTAGAGTGCCTTCTTAACACCACGCTCAAACCACCTGGGGTCCGTGTCTAGCACTTTAACGTCCTCAATGTTGACGCTGTGGTCAGGACAAGCCTTGTGTATGTGGTATGACACCTCAGAGGAGTTGACTGAGCTAGGATGCCTATGCTCCCTGAACCCCTGTTTGAGGTGCCATACTACATACTCAAGGCCTGTACTGACCACAGTGTCAACATTGAGGACGTTAAAGTGCTAGACAGAGACCCCAGGTGGTTTGAGTGTGGTGTTAAGGAGGCAATCTACATCCGTGCCCTGCAGCCTACATTTTATATAAATCCTTTATGTCACTATTTGTGTCACATGATGGGCAATCAGTGGAAAAGTTGGTTTTTGAGGGTACCCTGTTTTGAGGGTTCAAAGGAAAGGTATATTAAGACATTTTTGAATGTGACAAACACCAGACGGTATGAGCAGGGTATTAATTGAATCAAAGGAACCTGTTGAAAATGTGTGTCCAAAGTCCTGACATGCTTTGACTCTTAAAGAAACAGAAGAGTGGAGCCTGGAAAGCTCAGACAGGAGCACATCAGGGTTTTAATCTGATGGTCCAATGATGAATTCTGTCTTTGTCAGAGGAACAGACTTGTTTATTAGTCAATTGGTCTCCTTGTTCCAATACTGCCTCGCTTCATCTCTTTGAGGCAGTGGCCACAAAAAAAACCAAAAACAAACAAACAGTGGATTATACGCTGAGCTGCAGAGCAGGACTGTGTATGAGCCAGATGTTGGTGTGTGTTTTTTATGCGTGTATGAGTGTGAAACTCACGTGCCATCTGGACTTGTTCATCTACAGGACATGATTCCAACATGTAGATGGTCAGCCTTTTCCCAGCAGATGGTGATGTGGGTCCATCCTGGACACAGAGGAACTCATTCTTCTTCTTTTATTATTATTATTACGACTTATTACTCGTGTTTTGTTCTTACTGTCGTGTCCTTGTCTGGCTGAACTTCACTCACAGGTGACACAGCTGTAGGAGGCACTGCATCAGTTGTAGTTGGAAGTTCTTTTGCAGCTGAAACTGGAACCACAACTGGACTGCTGTCCCCAACTGCAGCTGTCTCAACAGCTGGGACGCTTTCCAGTGCTCGCTCAGCTGAAGGAACGAAAACACATCACAGCTCATTCATTTCAGTGAAAAAAACATTATCGGTATCAATTATACTATGTGCATGCAGTCAGATTCAGAAGTATTGCCATCCTTGGTAAAGATGGGTCAGAAAGGTTATGAAAATTTTATATATATATATATATATATATATATATATATATATATATATATATATATACATATATATATATATATATATATACACACACACACACACACATACAGCACACACAGTATATATCTGGCTTTACATTAACTTTTTTGCTCACCGGCTACTGTGGCTAGTGGTTTTCCTGAGTCACTAGCCATTCAGCCTTTTCACTAGCCACAATTTTGTTGCCAGGAAATCCAAGTTTTTTATTCACCATGATATGTTAAAGTTCAGAAGATCTAGATTTAATTATGAATGGCAGCGTACAATGTATCTCTACAATAGCACTCAAGTATTCAGTGCTGTTAAGGTCGCTCCCTATATGAAAACATGCAACCAATTCAGACAAAAATATAAACATAGTATTCTGTTTATTGAACTCAAATTCAAGCCCCTTACAATATGAAATATCGTATGATATGAAAAATAACATTCAGTACAACTGAACTGATTCTAATATTAAAAGTCCAATTCAAAAAATTTATCATTGAAAAACATTTGATGTTTTGATATGTATATTATGTACTATCTATTAATAGTGTGTGTGTGTGTGTGTGTGTGAGAACATGTGTAGAGAGAAACATTAAATGTCCTCATTACATTCATCATCAGATGAGTCTGAATGGTCCATGAAAAATGGTCTTCGTGACCTGAGGCTTCCAGCAGGCCATAAGTTGATAGCTAGGGTGTAGGGGTCGACCGATAATCGGCCTGGCCGATATATCGGGCCGATATTCTGCATTTTTAGGGTTATCGGTATCGGCCATAATTTCCACCGATATGCCGATAACATGCCTTTTTGCAGCCATTTCGTTCCTAACGCGACTGTCACTGCACGTCCTTTCCTGCACTCACCTCTCTGAGTTCAAGAACACGGTCCCGCCCACCACAACATCTGATTTGTTGTGAACTGTTTCAAGGCGGCCATACGGGCACTCGGGATACAGCCAATCAACACGCGTAGCTAACCGCTGTGAACCGTTTCAAGGCGGTCGTATGGGCACTCGGGCAGAAGCAGATCCCACTTCAAGGTAAGGACACTCTGCTTTTGCCGCAATAAGTCACAAACACACAAGTTGCAAAAGCACAACATCATTATATGTTTACATTCTTCATCTACTACTCGTTAAAATTGTCCATTTGCATCTGTGTAGCCAGGCAAACTTAGCTTACGGAAGGAAGCACTTGAATTAGCCTACAACCAACTAGTCTCGCTGAAACTACATGTAATGTTGTCCATAGTAAGCAGTCCCCAGCATAACGTAGGCTGCAGTCATTTTTAAATCCCCGTCTGGAAACGTTGTGAATGTGTCAGTAGTTCTACTCGAACAGTAGAATGACAGCCATACAGAGAGGTGGTCAAGGGAAGACGAAATAAAACATAGTGTTTGTGTTCTGTAGGCTAGCGCAAGCCTACTGGCTGTTTGTTATGGTGATGAGTAAACTTCATGACGTGACTCGTGCTCAGAAAGCGCATTGCACTTGTATATGTTAGGTAACTTTATAAAGCGCTATTTGAACATTTAAACAAGCCAGGTGTGATATGGTGCTAGTAGGCTATGTAATACTGTAGGGAGTTTGTCAGGACGCTTGTTGTGGGCTCAGTAATTACTTGTGTTGTGGATGCACACTTGCTTGGATAAACGGTAATGAACGAAATACATCAATTAAACTCGACTTAAATGTTCTTATGCTACTTCACATTGCGCTGTAATGTGAGTATTTATAATTCTTGCGCAAGTGATTCTCCTCGCTAGCGCTTCTGATTCGGAAAGCGATATACTCTTAAAGGAGCAGAGCCATAGATGGTTACTTGTTAAGTTGTTACATAATAGGGAGTGATAGCCGACTTTATGTTTGATTTTACTTTTTAAAAAATGCTGCAGGCAGCTCCCTACACTTGATTTGTTATTTAAAAACTACTTGAAGTTGGTAAGTCTTACTTAGTTCTTAGTGTAAAAGAATCCAGAGTGTATTTTCATTTATTTTCCACTGAAAATGGTGAGCTGTAATATAGTAGGGAGTGATTTATTTTTTATTGGTGAATGTTTATTTTATTATTATTTTATTTCTCATTTTATTCTAACTAATGTTTGACTTTATTGTACAAATGCTGCTGGCATCTCCCTGCACAAAATTTCATGTTCAATTTTACAATAAAACATACATTTCATGGATATGAAGGTCTGTGTCAGTGTGTGCTATGTTTAATTTCATGTGAATTATAATGTTTACATTTATCGGTTGCACATATCGGTTATCAGCATCCCAATTCCATAATAATCGGTATTGGTATCGGCCCTGAAAAAAAACATATCGGTCGATCCCTACTAGGGTGAGATCAACTTCTTTCCAATCACGTGAACGTTTCTAAACAGCAGCTCCATCCTCTCCAGCTCAGCCGACTTCATGACAGCCAGGGACTGAAAGCAATGCTGTCCTGTAGTGACCAGCCGTCTTCGCTTGTTTTGATGTTATAGTACCGATGTGTGCATTTGACTTTTCGTGGTCCTTTATAGTTTCCAGTTTAAAATTACTGGTGCCTGTCTTTGCCAGACTTTCTACAGTCTTCGCAGTACATGGTATTTTCGGTTTTGCTATGAACTAGCCAATCTCACCCGAACTTCCATTTGTCATTGAACTGTCTTATCTTCCTATTAGCGTCTTGTTCATCTCCATGGCCGCAGCCAGCTCTGAGGCCCCCGCGGTCCAGACCTCGGTCATTTTTAAGAGATGAAAATACATTGGTACGCTAAATATTCAACTGGATAAAAAATAAAGAATAACATTAAAACATCTCCGTAAAAAGTGCATTGTTAATGATGTTAAACGCTGATTCTGTCTCTGTTTGGTGTGCGTGGCTCTGAGACCAAGAATACAAAAGCGAATAAGCGCATGCGCAACTCGGGGGAGGAACGCAGTGCAGGAGACACAGGGTTTCCATGGTAACCATCAGCGCACTTTCATGAAGCTGTTACATTTACATTTCGAACTTCGTAGTCAGCTGGGATAGGCTCCAGCTTGCCTGCGACCCTGTAGAACAGGATAAAGCGGCAAGAGATAATGAGATGAAAAAATAAATATATTATTTCCCAGCTTAAGGTCGGCCTGTATCGTGAAATACTATGACCTTGGCCCAGAAGCCTCGGTCAGTATTTTCAAGACCTCGGTCAGGGTATTTCACAATATGGACCCCCCCCCCCACCCAGCTGGTAAATAATACACACACACACACGACGGTACTGTTTCATCCCGGGTTATGAGAGATGTGTTACACTCAGTGTGTTTACATGCACATAGAGAGAATCGAATTTCTGCCGTTGCTCGACTGAAATCGAAGTTCAAAATGCCATGTATACACCTTAATTCGGCTGAAATTGAACCGAACTTGATTTCTCGGAATCGAGCTACATGACCTAGATTATGCGATTTCTGCCGAGCTACTTAGTGCATGTATACCCTATTGAGCTATGTATTCGAGCTACTTACTTCAGCACTGCCTCTTCCGGAAGTGACGAGTGACGAGACCACAAGGGAAACACAACAGCCTCGGTCGGCATGACAACGAATCATGACAACGGCATGAATCTTTTCTTTTTGTGGCATTGTTTGCACTGTTAAAATTTAGCTCACTTACTGTATCACCAAATACATCTGTACAGCTGTTGCATAGCTGTGAATTGTGTACATAAGTCATTGAATTTGTGTGTGTGTGTGTGTGTGTGTGTGTGTGTGTGTGTGTGTATATATATATATATATATATATATATATATATATATATATATATATATATGTCCAAAATCTGAAGAATGTCAATAAAAACAAAACAATTGAACTTGTGTGTTTATTAAGACATAAGTTAAATTGTAAGCAAAAAAAAAAATATTTTTTGTAAGCAAAAAATGGACTTTAGAA
This sequence comes from Neoarius graeffei, assembly GCF_027579695.1. NCBI lineage: Eukaryota > Metazoa > Chordata > Actinopteri > Siluriformes > Ariidae > Neoarius > Neoarius graeffei. The sequence goes on from NC_083587.1 coordinate 704,531, forward strand.
AAATATTATTGTGCAAAATAAGTTGTCTTACAAAACAGTGGTCTGTGCTGGACAGTTTGTAGCCATACAGTCTGTTAGAGCAAGCCTAACAGCTTGAACACGGAACTGCCAGTGTTGCCAGATTGGGGGTTTTAAGTGCATTTTAGCGGATTTGAACATGTTTTGGGCTGGAATACGTCAGCAGTATCTGGCAACACTATAGCTCTTCTTCATGATGACAACCGGAAGTGTACCAACACGATGGGGCGTGTAGCGCCACGTGTGGCTCGGGTGCACAATGCACCTTGCACAATCGCCCGATTTCACTTGTGCATGTAGGTTTGGATTTCTCTGGCACCCCTGCTGGGACCCTTTGCTCGATTACCGACAGCAGCTCGATTTGGGCATGCATGTAAACGTACTGAGTGATTCTGACAACATGATGACATCGTGGCAACAGCCGACCAAAAAAAAAACAACAAAAAAAAAAAAAAAAAAAAAACTTATGAATGAGTAGGTACGCCTTTTCGACCAACAGGGAACAGGTTCTTGAACCAATTCCATTCAGGATTCTTTGAACAAGAACAGAATCCGTTCTCTGTGGGTCAAAAAGGGGTAACGTCCCAGTTCAGTTATACTAAACATAGGCACAAATGGAACGCTGCTCAGCCAATCAAATTAGTGAGTCAGTATATTACTGAACTGTTGTATAATTAGTTAATTAGCTGATTATAGCTGAACCAGGGGAAAATGGTGCATTCCAGGACCACATTCAGGAACCTGTGGTGTAATGTGAACATGGCCATGTTTTGCCTCTAGTGGCTTTCCATATAGGATGCACCATCAAAACCCTATAGACCCTTTTCACTCACGTGACCTTCGTAAACGCGACCGCCATTTTGGACAAATAACGGTTTATGGCACAGACCCTTTCGGTTCTCGCTTATCTAGCTGCTACAATGACTGCTTAGACTGCAACAATAATACCTAACACACATTTAAATATCCGTCGTAAAGACGTGAAACTCGTCGAGTGACGAGTGTGTTCATTGATAAGCTAACACAATCTAAAAGTAGACATACCATCACACTGCCCTGGCGCTGTGTACAGTTTACCTTCTATGGTTTGTGCACTCACTATTTGCCATTACTTTCTCCAACCCAGTGTTCGAACTATGCCGATATTTTCGGGGGGGGGTCCCTTTTTTTCCCTTGGGGGGGGGGGGGGGGGGGGGTGCTTGTGCTTGTCTCAGAGCGCGGATCTCCAAACACATGAGAAGCCTATCTTACGCACATATCACACGGACTCCACACCTCTACACACGCATCGCGTCTGAAGTCATAACTCATCAGGGGAAATCGTGTCCGCATTGGCATGTTCAAAAAACAACCTCGTGTCAACAATGATACCACATGCAAGAAAAAAAAAAAAAAACAGTCAGGCTACTCAACACATCTGATCCACAGCAGCACCAAAGCATCACTGGAAATCATGTCAACAACCAATCTTCCATTTCAACACGCGTCAACAAACAAATGGCACCACAAACATGAACGAATCGGTCAGGCTACCGATTCCAAACCCACAGCAGACGAATAATTAAATACATCTTACCTTAAAGCAGAATCAACCACAAAGGAAGTGTGTTGGCACTGTTGGCACACTTCCTTTCTACTAGTTTGTGTCCCCAACCTGGCAGCAGCAGTCGTTGTCATATCGGTTTATTTTATCTTTGATGTAAACACAACACTTCGGATATGCAAATGCTTCCCGTTACACACGATTGCTATGTCAATAAACATCATTTTGCCAATATTTTAGAGACCATCCATCTTCTCCGTCAGTCAGCATCTGTCGGGATCCGATAAAATGATAAATCTTGCCTTGTGTGTTGATGGTTACTACATCCAGGTGCACAACAATATAATGGCATGATGGAAGTCTTGCTGAAAGTAAAAACTTTCTTTGATGGCTATATTCCTTTTGATGCTTCGCCGTCGTTCCTCGTTGTTGGCTGTGGTAGACTACTGGTAGTTCATGTCCAAAATGGTGGCGCGTTTGTTGTGACGTCACGTGGGAAGGGTCTATATTCAACATCTTGAAAGAGGCTAAAGAGGAGCTCAAGAGGAGCTCATATGACTATCTGAGCAGATCGGGTTTACTTTCAGGTTTACTCCGGACTACATGTGCAGCAGCGCAGTTGTAGCCTGCCTTGTTTGTGATTTTAAAAATACAGTAAATCAGTCGATAAGCCAAAGCAATAGAGTGGAAAGTTTCAACTTATGTTTGCCTTGGATAACTTTGCCTAAAACATGGTGGTGTATACTGATTTTTTTCCCAGAATGTTTTGTGTGTCGGTGTAACGGATGCCAGATTGTTAAATGTATCTCAGTTCCATAGGCTACATGGTTAGGGGATCTTTTGTCCTCATTGCTTGGGCCAGATCAAACCATTAAACAAGCTTAAACTATTCTTACTCTTGCCACATACATGATTTTTTTTTCAAAACTGATGATATTCAGTTCAAACACTTAAAAGTAATTTCAGGAATAGATCTCATGTGTGATGTGTAATTCACCGTCTCATTTAAATATGGCGGAAATGTTTCGGCGTGCGCTTTGCACATCACGGACCTCTGTGATTTTAAAATTCTGCTCCGGCCCTGATCATCTCTGCCCCTTTTTCCCTGAGCAGCAGGGTTTGAAACTCCAGCTATATGCCGCCACATAGTGCGCTTGTCAGTCGTCAGCAACTTTGTTGCTTCGTTCATTAACCACATGTTACCGTATCACTGATTTTACCTGAGATGTTAAAGTATGTTCTAAACAATTCTAACATGTTGTCAGAATGTTTATGCAGGTGCTCATGGGAGTTGTAGGCGTGTAATGTTACATTGCAATGCGTTTATTATATCAGATGCCTTCAGAGAGGCGGCACGGTGGTGTAGTGGTTAGCGCTGTCGCCTTACAGCAAGAAGGTCCTGGGTTCGAGCCCTGTGGCCGGCGAGGGCCTTTCTGTGCGGAGTTTGCATGTTCTCCCCGTGTCCGCGTGGGTTTCCTCTGGGTGCTCCGGTTTCCCCCACAGTCCAAAGACATGCAGGTTAGGTTAACTGGTGACTCTAAATTGACCGTAGGTGTGAGTGTGAATGGTTGTCTGTGTCTATGTTTCAGCCCTGTGATGACCTGGCGACTTGTCCAGGGTGTACCCCGCCTTTCGCCTGTAGTCAGCTGGGATAGGCTCCAGCTTGCCTGTGACCCTGTAGAAGGATAAAGCGGCTAGAGATAATGAGATGAGATGAGATGCCTTCAGAGAAAACTACAATTAAAATATATTGTCATACCACAGAATAAACCACCCGCCAAAGTGGCTAGTGAGACTAAAGTCATTACCCGCCAAAGCCCAATTTTACCCGCATTTGGCGGGTGCTAATGTAAAGCCCTGATTTTATATATATTCTAAGAGAATTTTAAAAACTTCAAAAAAATTAAGCTTTTTAGAGGCACAGATTTTAACTTATCCATGTATGAAAGCAGTAACATCATACATAAGTCACACATGGATCCTTGAGCAGGCTATAAACTGGTATTAAAAATGCAGAAATAGTGTTGGGAACAGCGTTCTCCTGTCTTTTGTATGGTTTGTACTGTCTTACCATCAGCTCGATGCAGAAAGTTGACGAAAGTGTAGCCGCGTGAGGAGAAGGTCTTCTTGTCCCTGCACATGTGGACAGAGTGAATAGGTCCTGCACGGCTCACCATCTCCACCAACATCATCTCAGTGACATCAGGGTGCAGATCACCCACATACAGTGAGGTCATTGTGGAGTTTGAGTTCATTTTACCTAGAGAGAGAGAGAGAAAAATCAGACTTTCAGTGGTGGAGAAAAGCAAGGAGACCAACTGAATGATGGACAGAACATTGTCAGCATCGACACGGTAACCACCTGTTTTAAACAGACAAAGCTGAGGATAAGAACACTAAAATGCATTTCTTGATGGAGACTGGAGGAATCGTAAAACGTAAGGACCTATGTAAAGGCTGAAGGTGGGTTTCCCAAAAGCATCGCAGCAAAAAGATTATCGTTAAATGGTAGAGCAAGCACCACAATGCACTCTCTCTCTCCTCGTGAAGAATGTCTTAGCGTTAAGAGGCTTTTGGGAAACCCAGCCCTGATCAGTATGAAGGTAAAGAAGAAGGAATGAGAATACACAGTTATGAGATTAGTGTGTGTTGTGTTAGTAGACTATTAAAACTTAAAAAATACAAACCACTCAGTTAGTACAAGGTGACTTACTACGAAGGAGAAGATTATACCGCTGATAGTCACTGATAAATTGCTGATAATCGCTGTTACTCGCTCTGAAGGTTTGTGTCGCTCTGAAGCTCTGTGTGGATGTGTGGCTCTTATATAGCTGCAGATTTTGAAACACAACTAATTAAACTGTTTTCATTTAAACTAATTAAACTGTCCGAAGCATGTGAGCTGGGTTTTCTCCTAAACTTTAGGGGAAAACCCAGGTCACGTGACCAGGTGCCATCAGCTCCCTGAGAGAGAGAGAGAGAGAGAGAGCATCCTGATCACTCTGTGTTGCTCAGTAGCCCATTCAGTGTTCTGTGTGGGTGGCTTTGCATCTTCTGTCCCAGACCGAGAGCTCATAGGCTCATCAGAGTGAAGCCATCTGGCCGCCATCTTACCCCTCACATCGCGTGGATTTGGTTTGTGTGTTAAACCGTCATATCTGATCAAACTGGCCCCAAGACAAGTTTCTCCTGACTTTTTTCCCACTACTATAATTATTTTTACAGAAATTATTTCAGTTTATCTTTCTCTTACAGTCAGGTCTGAACAGTATTCATTTGTCACATAATTCACTGTCACAATATTCATGCAGCTTGTGACCAATAAATGCTGTTAAGACCTGACTGTGAGAATGAAGTGAAAATGGCAAATAACATGAGAAAATAATCCTGCTTCAACAACTGTCCTAAACAGAAAGGAAGGATAGCCTTTGTGTTGGTATTTAGATAGATAGATAGATAGATAGATAGATAGATAGATAGATAGATAGATAGATAGATAGATAGATAGATAGATAGATAGTCAGTCAAACTATACAAAACAGAAAAATAAGCTGAAATAATTGATTGAGTTTATTTGCAACAAAGAGATAGACAAACTAAAAATTTACAAGTGCATAAAGCATAAAAACAACAAAAATACAAATGAAACTTAATAGAATGTAATTGATATTTTAAAATATAGTTGCAGGATAAAAACGCAATAAAGAGAAAACAGTCTCTTATGGTATTTCCATTGTGGTCCTACAGTATATATTGTTAGTCACTAGATGTGATTTGTCGACGACAAAATTAAAATAATATTTAAAATCACAGAATCATCAAAATATTATAATAACTGATTAAATTGAGTATAATGAATATATAAAAGTTGCAAAAATTATAAGATGACATAACTCAATCAATATTATTTAAAAATTAAAAATACATTTAAGGTGTGTCAAACAGTAGAAAAAATATGAACAATCAGAATCAGAAGCACTTTATTGCCAGGTATGTTACACACACGAGGAATTTGACTCTGCTTCGACTTAGCTTTCATAGTACAGACAGAAAAAAGTACGAGAGAGCAAAGTCCCGTGGCAGCCATCTGCGGCGCCATCTTGGATGGAAAACAGGAACAAACAGGAAAGTCAGAAATAAAACATTAAGAACATAAGCATATAAACTGAATATAATTACAACTAAAAAGTAAAAAAAATAAATGTGCATAAAAAACAAATAAGCAAGTTAGCATAAGATTGCGCAACACAGATTAGAATATAATATCACATGTCTAGCATTGTTAAGTATAAATTAAATACAATGGACTAAAAGAGATATCACATATAAACTGACAAATATCACAAATAAAATTAAATACAAAGTGAGTGTAAATAAACTCTTGTAAACAAGGATAAAATGAAAAAGGGTAGAAAATGAAAGGTACCAAATGCCAAGGGGAAGAGAAATTCGGGCAAGAAGACCTGGAAAAATGAAAAGATTAATAAAAAATGAAGACACCATTTTCGCTATTTTCAATTTCCTGTAAAAAGTACTCCTTGACCTTAAATTTGAACAATTTTGAATCAATAATTTGGGTCAAGGAGGTAGAAAGTGCATTCCAAAGGGTTTTTGCAACATGACCAAAATAAACTTTACCATTTGAATTTACTCTGTTTATAACAAAATTTGATGCACTTCTCCTTGTCTGGTAATGGTGATGCTGGTTTACCAGAGTAAAGCCCTTGTACATATAGCTAGCAGCATTGCCCAGAACAATTCTGTGAGTGTGTGAGAGTATAATTTGATCTACCCTTTTTTCAACTGGAAGCCAATTTATCTGTCTAAATTCTGAAGCAGCGATATGAGAACGAGGAGAGAGGCCAAGAACAAATCTTATAATTTTGCTTTGCAAAATTTGAATTTGTCTCTAAAAGTGAGACTTTTATACCACCAACAACAAGAATAATCGAAGTGACACTGAATCAAAGCCAAAGCCAAGAGTTTTTTCATAGACCCAATGAGAAATTTGCTTTGCCTGAACAAAATTTTAGTCTAGATGTACCTTTTTTGATCCAATTTGCAGCCATTAGATGACCAGTAAGACACTGGTCAATTTCAGCCCCTAGATATTTAACAGAAGATTTAGGTTGAATTTGGACCCCATTGCAAGTTATACAAAGTGCCGAATTTTGAGATGTTTTTTTTTTTTATGTTTTTGTACTGTATGCCATACTGATTAAAATTAAAATAGAAAAATGCTTGAAACATTTTAGTTTATGTGTAATGAGTCTATAATATATAACATTTTCACTTTCTTAAATAACTGATGGAAAATATTGAACTTTTTCACAATATTCTAATTTTTTGAGATGCACTAGTATATCTTGAGGAAACTTCACCGGTTAAATTTTCGGCAGTCCTGAAATAAATCCACATATATAGTAGCCTGTACACAAAAAACTGGTAATTTAAGTGTTGTTTAGTAAAAATAAATAAGTAACACTTCAGGATGATTCTGAAGAAGAGTGGTTACCCACTCTCCAGGACAGGTTTATTTCTAAAACAAAGCTGTATTTCTCTGAGAAAGGCGAGTTTTGTGCGGGAAAAACTGGAGCTAGCTTGTTGGCTAATCCGTCAGAGGGTGCGCCTGCGCTTCAGCTGGGAAACAGAAACACGGCGCGTGAGGCAGAGCTTCTCTCAAAACTGCAACGGGTTTTTTTCTGAATAAGCGTCCATTATGTTTTCCTCAGGAAAAAAAAAAGTTTTATACCGAAAATACTCCCATGTTCCCGCAGACGCTTCCTTCAAATGATAAACTTTCCCTCGTCCAGGTGATGATGATGAAAATTCGTCTTCAGATTAGCGTCTTCACCACTCATTCCCTCAGGCACTGCCGTGGAACGGGACAGGACAGATCGCTCGGGCGACGTCAGTAAAATTAATTATAGTTTTAAAAGAGCCATTCATGAGTTCAAAAAACGATCAGAGACTGAACTGGAAAAAAAACCAATAACAGTGAAGAGGAGCGCTATAAAGATATGTAAGGAACAGGGTGGCTGGACAGTCCGGCTTTTGAATGCCCTGTCCGGCATCCGGTGCAGCATCAAGCTGGACGCGTGTTTGTCCTCCATTTTGAGGCACTCGGCTTGAAGAGCGAAGTTCTAAAATCTTTGCTGGGACGCAATACAACGTAACGTATCTGGTCTAACAAATGATTGGCTAAGAGCGGTGTCAGATAAATATCTGCTATATCATTGGTTAAAAACATAAACAAGGCTCCATGTGCTGCTATGTCATATGTATGCCGGCTTCATTGACAAAGTTAGCATCATGCCAAAATGTTCAATTAATCTCATCTCATTATCTGTAGCCGCTTTATCCTGTTCTACAGGGTCGCAGGCGAGCTGGAGCCTATCCCAGCTGACTACGGGCGAAAGGCGGGGTACACCCTGGACAAGTCGCCAGGTCATCACAGGGCTGACACAGACACAGACAACCATTCACACTCACATTCACACCTATGCTCAATTTAGAGTCACCAGTTAACCTAACCTGCATGTCTTTGGACTGTGGGGGAAACCGGAGCACTCGGAGGAAACCCACACAGACACGGGGAGAACATGCAAACTCCGCACAGAAAGGCCCTCACCAGCCACGGGGCTCGAACCCGGACCTTCTTGCTGTGAGGCGACAGCGCTAACCACTACACCACCGTGCCGCCCACTTATTATTATTATATATCAAAAATTTGAATTTGGTGAAAATGGATTTTTTTAAACCCCTGGAGTTTAAAAATACTTGAGAGACAGAACAAAAATTTGGAAATATAAAATATGGGTCTTGGGGATTACTGAAAAAAAGTTACAAGTTCCTAATTGCTATCCCACATTGGATTTCTTGCTACTGAAAATGGCATGTTTTAGAAATCGGCGAATTTCAAAACCCTATTACAGACAAACTAGGAATAGTGGAGACTTGGTAAAACTGAAATTGGTAGATATTTCTGTGTAGATTTGAATAACATTCTTAGTTTAAGCATTACTGCCACAGGCAAGCTTCCAGAATGAATTAAAAATGCAAAAAATGCAAATTTGTCTTTTTAAATTCCTTGTTAAAATCACCATCTAATATACAATGACCACTGAAATTCTAAGTTGAAGCTTGTAGTACAAGACATTGAGTCTCTCTGTGCAAAATTTTAGGTTTCTATCTTGCATAATAAAGATTATATTACACTTTGAAATATGTATGTTTTGAGCAAAATACAAAAAAATCAAATGCCTGTATCTCTGAAACCGTTGGAGATAGGAAGCTCAAATTTTGGGGATTAACTTCTTTTAATAGTAAGTCTGAGCCCTCCAAATTTCATTGAAATCTGAGATGGTCGAGCATAAATTTGTCAGATATTTGTTGATTTGGCATGGAATGACCCGCATGCAAATTGGCCGCAGGGCAATCTGTCAATATTTTTATGGACAGCAGGTACACATATGGTGTTGTGCATGATTTTGGCACCATTTGGAAACAGAAATTTTCTTGCTAGCACAGGATCTCCCATTGCACATCATAAACTGGTCTCTGAGTTGTTGGATGCTATTTTACTCCCTAGAGCCATTGCTGTGTGTAAGTGTGCTGCCCATACTAATAATACTGATCTTGTGTCTCAAGAAAATGCCAGGGCAGACGCAGCAGCTAAGTGTGCAGCCTCAGCTTCCAGTTCACCCTCTAACCTTGCATTTCCTCAGGTTTCCACCCCCTGTTTACAGCGAGCAGACCTTCAGAGCACTGCCACCCAGGACAAGAGACGAGTCTGGAAACTGGCAAGCTGTATCTTTGCAAACTTGGTCTGGGTTTGTCCCTCGGGCCGTCCCTGTCTACCAAAACACATGTTCCCTTTCTATGCAAAATTGGCACATGGGCTCACCCATGTGTCAAAAGAGGGGATGGTAGCAGAAGTAACAAAGGGATGGTTCACAAAGGGGTTTTCAAATTATGCTGCGAAATTTTGCAAGCAATGCTTGATATGTGCACAACATAATGCAGGTCAAGATATCAAACTAACTCAAGCAGCACACCCAATACAAGACAAACCGTTTGATCATCTCCAAATGGACTTCATTGAACTGACACCGAGTGAGGGAAAAAGGTACTGCCTGGTAATAGTTGACATGTTTTCAAAATGGGTTGAAGTATTCCCCACAGCTAAACAAGACTCAGAAGCAGTAGTCAAAGCACTCCTGAGAGACATAATTTCTAGGTGGGGTATACCTAGCAAAATCTCAATGGACAATGGAGCGCCCTTTGTTAATGCAGCCCTAAAGAAAATAGGAGCATTCCTAGGGATAGACCTGAACCAACATTGTGCCTACCATTCTGCCAGCGCGGGAGCAGTGGATAGAGAAAATGGGTCCCTTAAAAATAAACTAAGCAAAGCTTGTGCAGAAACAGGGCTAGAATAGACAAAGGTCCTCCCTGTAGTACTCACACAAATGAGGATGCAAACTAGGCCTAAACATGGGTTAAGCCCATTCGAAATTCTGTTTGGATGAGTACTCAACACAGAGATAGGGCCAGCCCAAGGAACACTGCTGGACACCACACTGTGTGATGATGCAATGTTGAATTACTGTGCAACACTGTCCTCTGCTTTGAAATCTATCCACAAACAGGTGAAAGGAGCACTTCCTAAGCCTGCTGAGGGACCTCTGCACGATCTACAACCAGAAGATTGGATAGTGGTGAAGGAATTCCGACGAACCAAGTGGAACAAGCCACGGTGGAATGGCCCATTCCAGGTCCTGCTCACGACCCCAACGGCAGTGAAGGTCACAGGCAGAGTGACGTGGATCCACGCCTAGCCACTGCAGGAGGGTTCCTGAACTGACTGAGCAGGAGGAAGAGGAAGGCCTGAAGGATCTGGGCGCTGACTAAAGCACGCGAGGAAGAAAAGCATCACTGCATGGAACAGCGCGAGTATCATATCAATCACGAACGCACCCTCAATAGGGAAGAGTATTTCAGTGTCTAGCCGATAGATAAGTCTTAGGGTTTCGAGTTTCCTCCAAGTCCCGGTGAGGTGGGACAAGGGCTGATAGGGCGTGCCCGCCCTCTGAGCACCAATACACGTCAAGAAGGGCGAGGGTTGACTCGGAGACATAGTTAACATAAGATGAAGTGGGTAAATCATAAGCTAGGTCCCAGTCGCGGGCCTGAGCATCCTGATCCTGCTGGGGCTCACGGGAGGATTCATGTGGTGGTCAATACAGGGAACCCAGGCTGACACAGAGTCAAAGACAGTTGGTGGCATTGGTTCAGTGGATGGAAGACTCTGATTCCATCCACCATACTGGTCCTGGGCTTAGTGATTGTGATGCTATGTTTGCTCCCTGATTTTTGTCCATGTTGTATGTCTGTTTCAGAGGCAGCTGACAAATACTGGTTACCAGATGGTGAAAATAGACCCAGACGACTTGCCTGACTGGCCTCCAAACCCACACGAAGACTATAACCCACTGTTTGACGACGTCAGCACAGCTGATATGAAATTAGCCCTAGCTTAAAACACTCTCATTTGTGGTTGTTTTCTGTTCTATTGTTTCCTGATCTATGTATATAGCTTGCTAGCATTAACTTAAGACGTCTATGTCTTACAAAACAGCTTTAGCATTATCCCTGTACACTCAATGACGTGTTAAGTCAAATCTCTCCAGGAACTCTTACCACTGAAATTGTGTACATTTCTTTCCTTTCGCAATTATTATCCTGTAGGATAAAAAGGGGGAAATGTGAAGGAAATTTAGTGAATGAACATTCCTATTCTCTGTGTTTCTGTTTGTTGAGCTCAAGTGGCATAGTGTACTGAGAAAAGTTGTTTTCCCACAAGCTGTAATCGCCTTTCTGTGTCCTTGGCTGGTGATAAGCAGGCTGCCATGCTTATGTTTCATGTTACATTATGCCTAACCACGCATCCGCTGCGCATCTCAGAGCACACCAGGTGCATGCCCCAACAAAGAACCAATGTTTAGCCTCATTAGCAAACCTCGAGCCAATCACGTGCAGACGCGAGCAGTGAGCGAATGCCTTTAGAGTATAATAGATAACAACCACTAAGACGAGTGTGCACTCTCGGCATCACCTGAGGTGGTGTCGTCGTCTTCTTTCCTTTTCCTGTTTTATAAGATCTACTATAATAAATAACTGAAAAGACAACTACTAAGCATTAGGGTGCATCAGTTGCCCCCTAAAAATGAAAAGTTCCTCTGATCATGATGCATTTTTGTTTTTATGTTCCTTTTGGTAAGAAAACACACTGGGTGAAATATTTTGACAAAATTCAAAAGTTTAATGGTGGCACCAGGAGCTCAAAGTTATGGAAAAAGCTGCTATTTTATGACAAAATTTCGATCACTTTTCATGAAACATTATGGCACCTTATAGAATATACCAAATATCTTAGATACACATTTTTAGTACATATTCTAAATATATTATCAAGCACAGTTTGAGTTTTAGCTGTTCATTGAATCATTGTTCAACTACTTTTAAACAATACAAATGTATTATGAATCACATTAATGCTTCTCAATCCCTTGCAAGTGTTCTTAACATGATCTCTGGGTCACAAGAAATCAATAAATGGAGTCCAACATTGTGGTTTAAACCTTATGTGAAAACATAAAATAAGCGTTTTTTGGCAAAAAATGAACCTCATGGTGCCACCATTAGACTTTTGAATATGGTCAAAAAATTTTACAGGATGTCTTTATTGGTGAAAAATAACACCCAAACAAAAATGCATCAGATTTTATGAAAGTGAGGGCAACTGATGCACCCTACTAAGCATTCTGAAGTGTTGATTAGAAGTTTCTGTTACAGTTATCTGATTGAAGAATCATACAGACAAGTATACAAGTTGAAGATTTTGCTGAGGAAATAAGTGAAATTAGTTCGGTCTCTCTAAAGGGTGTAAAACAAAAATCATTGCTCTGATGTAGTTCTATTGTTCTCTACAGGGATACTTATCAAATTGCCTAGATTCAAATTAATAGTTTGATATTTTTGCCTGATATTTTCAATTTTTCCACTGAAAAAACTTAAGTCATCGCTATTACGTACATACTGAAGGCATGCATGTTTTGTTGTGGCAACTCTCTAACTCTCCAAGCAAAAAATAATTCAAAGTCCCAGAGGTTGCAGAAAGGTTTAGACTTTTATTATATCAAATAATAAAAGCTGTCTTCGGTCTGCAGAGTGAACAGAGTCAAAATTACAAAGCTCTCATTTTATACGGTCTCAAAGAAAAAACACAGGTGTATACAAATTATTTCATTGTTTAACATGTCCCGTTATACCACTTCAACATTTTCTATTGGGCAATACACCTCACACCTCTCATATTTTGCATCAACTGAGCCAAATTTTCCAGCATAAATGGTCCATTCAGAAAGAATCAAACCACACGATAAGAGGTGGTATACAGCATTCAGCGTGTACAATACATGATTCAAAATGGCTGGGGTCAAATCAAGTTAAAGACTAATACAGGCCGCAGGTGGAAACTAGCGCAACACTCGTGTCCTTGGCCAGTCTCCCACACTATAAAATTACACTTTTTGAATAGGCCTGTGATTTAACAGAAAACAACCTTCAGTATAAACTCTCTCAATGTCTTTGCTGTATTTTAGCGGAGCTCCCGCACGGGCCTTAATGGTAAACCCATAGAGTCGATTTTTTGTGGTTTGTCCATGTAGGTGTACCACCACTCATACACACCGCCTAGTGGCCAGTGTTAGCAATTACAAGTCATACACACCGCCTAGTGGTCAGTGTTAGTACAACCCCGATTCCAAAAAAGGTGGGACAAAGTACAAATTGTAAATAAAAACGGAATGCAATAATTTACAAATCTCAAAAACTGATATTGTATTCACAATAGACCATAGACAACATATCAAATGTCGGAAGTGAGACATTTTGAAATTTCATGCCAAATACTGGCTCATTTGAAATTTCATGACAGCAACACATCTCAAAAAAGTTGGGACAGGGGCAATAAGAGGCTGGAAAAGTTAAAGGTACAAAAAAGGAACAGCTGGAGGACCAAATTGCAACTCATTAGGTCAATTGGCAATAGGTCATTAACATGACTGGGTATAAAAAGAGCATCTTGGAGTGGCAGCGGCTCTCAGAAGTAAAGATGGGAAGAGGATCACCAATCCCCTAATTCTGCGCCGACAAATAGTGGAGCAATATCAGAAAGGAGTTCGACAGTGTAAAATTGCAAAGAGTTTGAACATATCATCTACAGTGCATAATATCATCAAAAGATTCAGAGAATCTGGAAGAATCTCTGTGCGTAAGGGTCAAGGCCAGAAAACCATACTGGGTGCCCGTGATCTTCGGGCCCTTAGATGGCACTGCATCACATACAGGCATGCTTCTGTATTGAAAAATGACAAAATGGGCTCAGGAATATTTCCAGAGAACATTATCTGTGAACACAATTCACCGTGCCATCCGCCGTTGCCAGCTAAAACTCTATAGTTCAAAGAAGCCGTATCTAAACATGATCCAGAAGCACAGACGTCTTCTCTGGGCCAAGGCTCATTTAAAATGGACTGTGGCAAAGTGGAAAACTGTTCTGTGGTCAGACAAATCAAAATTTGAAGTTCTTTATGGAAATCAGGGACACCGTGTCATTTGGACTAAAGAGGAGAAAGACAACCCAAGTTGTTAGCGCTCAGTTCAGAAGCCTGCATCTCTGATGGTATGGGGTTGCATTAGTGCGTGTGGCATGGGCAGCTTACACATCTGGAAAGACACCATCAATGCTGAAAGGTATATCCAGGTTCTAGAGCAGCATATGCTCCCATCCAGACGATGTCTCTTTCAGGGAAGACCTTGTATTTTCCAACATGACAATGCCAAACCAAATACTGCATCAATTACAGCATCATGGCTGCGTAGAAGAAGGGTCCGGGTACTGAACTGGCCAGCCTGCAGTCCAGATCTTTCACCCATAGAAAACATTTGGCGCATCATAAAACAGAAGATACGACAAAAAAAAACCTAAGACAGAATCCTACATTAGACAAGAATGGGTTAACATTCCTATCCCTAAACTTGAGCAACTTGTCTCCTCAGTCCCCAGACGTTTACAGACTGTTGTAAAGAGAAAAGGGGATGTCTCACAGTGGTAAACATGGCCTTGTCCCAACTTTTTTGAGATGTGTTGTCATGAAATTTAAAATCACCTAATTTTTTCTCTTTAAATGATACATTTTCTCAGTTTAAACATTTGATATGTCATCTACGTTATATTCTGAATAAAATACGGAATTTTGAAACTTCCACATCAGTGCATTCCGTTTTTATTTACAATTTGTACTTTGTCCCAACTTTTTTGGAATCGGGGTTGTCATTACCCCCCCAGTGGCCAGTGCTAGCCAGTAAAGAAATAAAACAAAAGAGACTGGCTATGATATAAGAAAATTCTACAACCCAGAAACAGATGGGAGCTCTGCTTTTAGGCAGTGCCTAAATCTATATATTACTGTAATTATGATAATTCATAAACCAATTTATTATTACTTTTAAGAGAATTAACTTCATTTATTCTTTACTGAAAATTAACACACTCCGCTTTGAATTAGTATTTAATCAGCATAAAAAGAAATCTGTACGTGTGGTTATATGAATCAGAGTACATTTGTGATTACTTAAGGTGTGTGTATGGTCGTGATTACATATGTGCATATAAAATACATTTCTGTGGTGGTCTTATTTCTAGTTCATTTTGCTTTAGCAAAATCTTAAATTTTTATGTAATATTTTAGTATTACATAAAAATTTAAGATTATTTTTGTTATCTTCTATTAGGGTGGAGAGAGTTGTTGATCTCGCAGCATTAAAAGCTTGTCTTTGTAGTTCCAGAGGCTCTCCTTCCATGCTAAATGGAATACTATCAATTTTGTGTTTTAAGGTGCATGTGTGATTGTTATACCAGGGTGCTAGGTTTTATTTTATGTTCTCCTGAATTATTTTCTTTTAAGTGTAGCTACATTATCTAAAGTAAAGCAGAACATTGACTGTAAGCATTCAGTTGGCTGATCAAGTTCTGTGGGGTCTAACGGGGATCCAATCAAATTGATAACTCTGGGAGACTACTGATAAAACTTTATGCAGTAGTTGATGTGAATGTACTTTTGATGCGATGGCATGCAAGGTGCATATATTAAGACATTTCAAAAGAGATGAGGTAATGGTCTGAGGGAGCTTCAGACTGTATAAGTGTGACTATATTTTCTATATGTAATACAAATGCAAGTATTAGATCGAGAATGTGACGATTAGGAATCATACAAAAACCTCAAAAAAATAGGGTTAGATCCTGTGACACTCTCATTAACCCCTACTGAATCTAGAATGGACAGGAATGCTGTTCTCAGTCTCTTCCAGGTGATCAAAACAAATATCGTCTCTAACAATCTGTTGTCTCAATAAACAACCAGGTTTGAGATGAAATTCGCAAATTCAGAAAGAACTTCAAAATATAGACCATGGGTCAGGAAATAATAATTAGCTGAATTGACCAGGTAGAATTATTTTTGGCTACATATATTAGGATAAAGAACTTCAAACATACTGAATTTTTGTTCAGGTTTTTGTACGATTCCTAGATTATCATTATAAATAACTGATGGCTTCTCCTCTACCAGTGAGACAAGGTGGATGCATATAGCTGGAAGAGCTTCATTTCAAATGGTCCATACTCATTTGGTTTGATCCACAATTCTGTTATACATTGTAGTACATTAGACTCCTGATCAGTACAAATTCCATTAACAATTAGTCTCATGCTGCAGTATTACATTGATAATAGTGGTGCAGTTTAATTGTCACTTGTATGGTGGTAATTAATGACTACTTAAGATCAAAAGAAAACAAGAATAGTCTTGTTTTAAACATCACTATAAGGTTATGTATTTTAAAACAGTCATATAACATGAACAATAAAGTTCAAAGTACAGGTCATTTTCAGCCAAAACTGTAATAATAGCCATATTTAATTTGACAATTTTAAATCATGCAACGTCTACAAGTTAGTGCACTTGTAGGTTTTAAATGTAACTGAATAAGTAAACATCTTTCCAGACTGATCAGTAATGCAGCTTCTCTCCTGTGTGAATGCGCTGGTGTGTTTTGAAGTGACTCTACTGAGTAAAACTCTTCCCACACTGTGAGCAGTGATGCGGCTTCTCTCCTGTGTGAATGCGCTGGTGTGTTTGGAAGTGACTCTGCTGAGTAAAACTCTTCCCACACTGTGAGCAGTGATACGGCTTCTCTCCTGTGTGAATGCGCTGGTGTCGTTGGAGATTACTCTGATGAGTAAAACTCTTCCCACACTGTGAGCAGCGATACGGCTTCTCTCCTGTGCGAATGCGCTGGTGTGTTTGGAGAGTACTCTGATGAGTAAAACTCTTCCCACACTGTGAGCAGTGATACGGCTTCTCTCCTGTGTGAATGCATTGGTGTCGTTGGAGATTACTCTGATGAGTAAAACTCTTCCCACACTGTGAGCAGTGATGCGGCTTCTCTCCTGTGTGAATGCGCTGGTGTGTTTTGAAGTGACTCTACTGAGTAAAACTCTTCCCACACTGTGAGCAGTGATGCGGCTTCTCTCCTGTGTGAATGCGCTGGTGTGTTTGGAAGTGACTCTGCTGAGTAAAACTCTTCCCACACTGTGAGCAGTGATGCGGCTTCTCTCCTGTGTGAATGCGCTGGTGTCGTTGGAGAGTACTCTGCTGAGTAAAACTCTTTCCACACTGTGAGCAGTGATACGGCTTCTCTCCTGTGTGAATGCGCTGGTGTTTTTGGAGAAGACTCTGACGAGTAAAACTCTTTCCACACTGTGAGCAGTGATACGGCTTCTCTCCTGTGTGAATGCGCTGGTGTAGTCGGAGAGCACTCTGATAAGTAAAACTCTTCCCACACTGTGAGCAGTGATACGGCTTCTCTCCTGTGTGAATGCGCTGGTGTAGTCGGAGAGTACTCTGACGAGTAAAACTCTTTCCACACTGTGAGCAGTGATGCGGCTTCTCTCCAGTGTGAATGCGCTGGTGTCGTCGGAGATCACCCTGATGAGTAAAACTCTTTCCACACTGTGAGCAGTGATGCGGCTTCTCTCCTGTGTGAATGCGCTGGTGTTTTTGGAGATGACTCTGACGAGTAAAAGTCTTTCCGCACTGTGAGCAGTGATACAGATTCTCTCCTGTGTGACTGCACTGGTGCATCTTGAGTACATTCTGATGACCAAAACTCTTTCCACAGTCTGAGCTGTGGTGAATTTCCTTCTGTATATCATTATGAGAAGTGTCAAAACTGAGAGCATCAGATGATGTTGGCTGACTACTGGAGCATTTGGAGGGGATCTGAAGCTCATATTTAATCTCTCCTGATTCCTGCAGTCTCACATACTCTTCATAGTGGCATCTCTGTATGTGTTTGTCAAGGTAAATTTGAGATGCATAGGAACGAGGACATGTGGAGCAGGAAAAGACCTGCAGCAAAGTCTTCTTTACTTCTGGAGAAGTGAAAGGACAAAAATCAGAAATTGAACATGAAATGCAACAAGATTATAAAATATAACACTAACCCAATGTAAGGGAGCATTTTTACTGAACCTCAAACATTCAAGATTCTACATGAATCAAGACTGAGACAAAAAAGTTTGAGGACTAACATATAGCAGTCTCTAACTAGGAGTACTGGTACTGTAGATTCAATAAAGGTACTAGAACAGCAGCTATGCACAGCATTGGCCATAGCCCCGTAGGTCTGGGCGACCAAGGGGGAGTTGTTGGTTTCGGTTTGATCTAATGTCAAGTCTAGTTACGGTAATGGCAAGCCTTGCCTTATTGACAGCTCGTCCAGGATTGTGAAGGAAACTCAGCCCTTGCATTCAAAGATCCAAAAATGGGCCTTATTTATCATGCTGGATATGAATAGATTTATTTGCAAATGGTTTCAAGTAGCATTTACACAAGAAAGTCTGTATTTTTCATATGGATTAGGTTGTCAAGTTTAAAACACATTAAATTTCAATAACACACAAATTTAATGAAATTAAAAATTGTGGGATTTTGTGAAACCCAGTTGATTCATATTAATGTAACTGATGAAAGAAAGAAAGCCAACATCCAGAAATTAAGACATTAGTTATTTAATTAAATAAAAATGTAGGCGTATAAAAAAAAGGGGCATACTGCAGCGATTCAGATGGCATTCAAGTAGGTCTGCAGTAGTATAGGAATTTCCTTACTGCAGTATTTGAAGAATGCCACGGTGTGGTTTGTAGTAATAAAGCAACCAAACTTCCACCTGTTTAATTATTCATTCATCTGATGCTATTTGTCCCTTAACATGTTGAAGTTCTTCAGCTACAAGAGTTTGAGGAGCTAAAAATAAACATAATTAAAACATTATTTCTCCATGGCATGACTCTTGTGGAATCACTGAATTCCATAAAAATACTAAAAATGTTATTTCTTGTTAAACTGCTTGATAATATAAGCATCATCACGTATACTCCTGAAATAAAGCAAATGTGTTCCAATTGATTTGTATAATGGTTGATGGGTTTGACTGAAATGTGCATTAGCCAATTAACAACTTCGCTTGGTTCAGGCATGCTGCATGTGTGTTCAACTAACTTCTCTTCAGCCAGCTGGTTGGATTGCACTGAATGCATTTGTGGCAGCAGGGGCATGGCCAGGGAAGGTGAGTGGCAAAGTCAATGCACCTGTTGTCAATTAAATGTTGTGTGCGTATTTGTTGCAGTGACGGTGGAGGTTAGAAAAGGATCCCTCCGTTTCTAACATCAGCATGATGGAAGAGCGCGAAGAGAGGGGAGCTCTCCCGACCAGAACAAGTGTGTGTTCGTGTATGAGCAACGAGCAAGTGAGTGAATGAAGCTGAAAAGCAAGGTAAATAGTAAAAATAAAGAAGTGCGTGTGAACATCAGCTCCCGCCTGCCATGCTTCTGTACTCCACCCACATCAGGGACATACTATAGTGGTGCCGAAAGCCAGGAGTATGGAAGGGAATCACCACATGCAGTCCTCCCCATTTAAGGATCTCATCCATGCCCTTGTTACCACCCAGCAGAACCAGCATCAAGTGCTGACCGCCTTCCGGAATGAACAAGAGCAATGCTTTGAATCCTTGATGCTGGCCCAGCAGGAAGATCGCCAGGCGTTCTGCTCGTCTTGGCGGGGGCCTGGATTGCCACCGCGGCAGACCCTCCCCACCTCACCCTCATGAAGATGGGCTCACATGATGATCCACAGGCCTTCATCGCTCTCTTCGAGCAAGCTGCCGAAGCATGGGGGTAGCCAATGAAGTGGCATGCCTACTTCCACTACTGACCGGCAAGGTGCAGCTTGCCGTGCAGCAGCTCTCTGCCAACAGTTGGCTCATATACGTGGACCTGAAGTGAGCCATCCTGTAGTGTGTCAGTCACGCCCCGGAATATCGTCAGTGCTTCTGGACGCTGACATTGGAGAAGGTCGGCCAGCCGTTTGCATTTGGCCAACAGCTCCAGGACGCCTGCTGGCAGTGGCAGAGGGCAAACAACTGTGACGCTGAGGGGATCATCGACCTGGTGACACTGGAGCACTTCACTGCGGGTCTTCTGGAAGGAACGGCGGAGTGGGTCCAGTGTCATCGCCCGGTGTTACTGGGTTAAGCCATCGAGTTGGCAGAGGACCATCTGGCAGCGGTTCCAGCAGCAGGCCTTTTATCTTAGATACACATTTTTAGTACATATTCTAAATATATTATCAAGCAAAGTTTGAGTTTTAGCTGTTCATTGAATCACTGTTCAACTACTTTTAAACAATACAAATGTATTATGAATCAAATTAATGCTTCTCAATCCCTTGCAAAGGTTCTTAACATGATCTCTGGGTCACAAGAAATCAATAAATGGAGTCCAACATTGTGATTCAAACCTTACGCGAAAACATAAAATAAGCATTTTTTGGCAAAAAATGAACCTCATGGTGCCACCATTAGACTTTTGAATATGGTCAAAAATTTTACAGGATGTCTTTATTGGTGAAAAGGAACACCCAAACAAAAATGCATAAGATTTTATGAAAGTGAAGGCAACTGATGCACCCTAACGAATAATGGTGCGTTCTATTGGCCAGAGGTTTGCGGGGACGTTCGTTGGTGGTGTGCGGCATGCCACGGATGCCAATTAGTAAATCTCACGGCCACTCCAAAAGTGCCTTTGCGCCTGCTCCCTCTAATCAAGACCCCATTCGAGAGAATTGGTATGGATCTCGTCAGGCCATTAGATCAGTCAGTACAAGTATATTGCTTTAGTTTAGTTCTGGTGGACTATGCAACACGATATCCAGAAGCAGGCCATGCTCCGCACTGTGTGCAGAGGCATGCAGTGTTGCGGAAGCACTCTTCCGTGTTCTCTCCCGGGTCAGGATTCCTAAAGAAATCCTGACAGACCAAGGCACTATGTTTATGTCACACACACTTCGTGAGCTGTAGGGAATTAAATCTCTCCACACCAGCGTCCATCACCCACAAACAGATGATTTAGTAGGGTTTGGAAGTTTGTAAGCGAAGATGCATGTAATTGGGATAAATGGCTCCAGCCCGTTATTCGCAGTACGAGAAGTCTCATAAGCCTCCATGGGGTTTTCACCATTTGAATTATTATATGGGCGAAAGCCATGCAGCATTTTGGACGTGCTGCAGGAAAATTGGGAGGAGGGACCTTCAACCAGCAAGAACGAAATTCAGTACGTTCTCGACCTGCACGCAAAGCTCCACACCCTCACATATTTAACCCAGGAACCTTAGGGATTTCACGCCAGGAAACAAAGTACTCGTGTTATTGCCCACTTCAAGCTCCAAATTAGTTGCCAAATGGCAAGGGCCCTTCGAGATCACACGGCAAATCAGGGACGTTGACTATGAGGTGAAGCGAATGGATCGGGGCAGGGCTCTGCAAATATACCACTTCAACCACTTAAAACATTGGAACGAGGGGGTCCCTGTGGCGTTGGCATTGGTACTTCCAGAGAAGCTGGGATTGGAGGTAAAAACAATCAAACCAACAACCCAAACCACTCTGGTCCCTTGTGGAAACCACCTCTCACTGGCGCAACTCACAGAGGTTGCCAAGTTGCAAAGAGTTATCCGACATGTTCTTGCCCCTTCCTAGCCACACCCACCTCATAGAACACCACATTGAGATGTCCCCAGGGGTGGTGGTGCATAGCCACCCTTACCCGAACACAGAAAAAAGTGGTTTGGGATGAACTCAAGGCCATGTTCAACATAGGCATAATCAAGGAGTCACACAATGACTGGAGCAGCCCGGTGGGCCTGGTACCCAAGACCGATAGGTCGGTCTGGTTCTGTGTAGACTACAGAAAAGTCAACACGGTGTCTAAATTCGACGCATACCCAATGCCTCGCATTGATAAGTTGCTCGATCGGTTAGGTGCTGCTCGCTTTTATTCGACACTGGATTTAACAAAGGGATATTGGCAGATCCCCTTGACTCTTCTATACAGAGAGAAAACAGCCTTTTCCACACCATTTGGATTAAACCAGTTTGTCATGCTTTCTTTTGGGTTATTTGGGGCTCCTGCTACGTTCCAGTGGCTCATGGACAAGATCCTCCGTCCCCATGCCACGTATGCAGCAATGTACCTTGATGACATTATGATACATATACAGCAATGATTGGCAGCAGCACCTTGAACACTTTAGGGCCGTCCTAGACTTGCTGAGATGTGCGGGGCTCAGAGCTAACCTGAAAACGTGTGCAATTGGGCGAGTGGAAGTATGGTATCTGGGTTTCCACTTGAGGTCATGGGCAGGTGCATCCCCGAATTGACAAAACTGCAGCGATTGCGGCCTGCCCAAGACTGAAAAGGGAGTTAGGCCATTTCTGGGGCTGGCTGGCTACTATCATAGGTTCATACCTAATTATTCAGACATCACCAGCCTGCTGGCTGATCTCACTAAAAAGGGAGCACCAGATCTGGTCCAGTGGACGGAATAGTGCCAACAGGCTTTCAACCAAGGTAAAAGCTGCGTGTGGGGGGCCACTTTTACACTCCCTTGACTTCTCTCTCCCTTTCATTTTGCAGACGGACGCATTGGACAGAGGGCTGGGGGCTGTTTTGTCCCAGGAGGTGGAGGGCGAGGAATATCCCGTGCTGTACATCATGAACCACGCCAATGCACGGATCACCTGTTGGTATCTCGCCCTCTAGCCTTTTAAATTCGAGGTAGTCCACAGGCGCAGATGGTGGTGGCGGAATTCATATCCTGTCGGGGGTTATGTGGCAGTGGGGGCGTGGCCTAGCGTCAGTTTGTGAATGGAGGGTGGGGCCAGGGAAGGTGTCAAAGTCAATGCACCTGTTGTCAATTAATGTGTGTGTGTGTGTGTGTGTGTGTGTGTGTGTGTGTGTGTGTTGCAGTGACAGTGGAGGTTAGAAAAGGAGGGAGAACGAAGAGAAGGGTGCTTTCCCAACCAGAACACGTGTGTGTCTGTGTGTGAATGAAGCTGAAAAGCAACGAAAATAGTAAAAATAAAGTGTGTGAGAACATCAGCTCCTCCCTGCCATGCTTATGTACTCCACCCACATCAGGGACATATTACAGTATTATAATGTGTCCCATCCCCCCGTTTCTGTAATATGGGGAGGTCTGACAGCATTATCCGATAGTGTGTGTTTCCTGTGACAGGGCCTTTTTTTCCCCCTTGATTTCTCCTCAGTCTTCTCCCTAATTTAGCTATGGTCAATTCCCACCCATCAGACTGCTCTCCAGTATCACATAACAGCTACCAACCAGGGAGGGCTATCACGTGCTTCCTCTGAGATAAGTAATACCAGTTGACCAGCTGACCGCATATTTTACTCATACAATGTCAGGGGGGAGAAAGCACACTCGGAGGAAAACCCAATCCACTCAATTTCTATTAATATGTGCTCTCACACACACCCAGCACTGAGAGCGCTGTCAGCCGCGCGGTAAAGTTTTAAATGTTTTTAAAGTTGTAGAGACTTTTCTGTCAAGTTGGTGAATGAAATGGCCAATGGACAGTTTATCCTACTTTTCCTGCTGACGTTTTGTCAAATCGTAGGACTGTACAACTCATTTGTGGCTAGCAAAAACGCGGAAGCAGGTTTGTTTGTTGAATCAGCTGGTAACAAACATTCCAGTCAAATACCCTTCGGACATCACCAACTGTTTAATAAATTAATCCGACCGTTCCATTATGCCCCCAACAAACAACGCACCAGGAGGAGAAATGTTGGAGAAGTAAGGATAAATGTTACGCTACTGGTTGTCACAGAAAGTTTGCTGCTATGCGGGGATGTTCATCCTTGCCCTGGGCCATCCACCTGCAAAACACCTAGGTGTCCATGCCCTAACTGTGGGAAGACTGTGAGATTGAATGCAAATGCAATTGCTTGTGATTTGTGTGACGAGTTTGTTGACATAAAATGTGCAAACATAGACCGTAAAACATACACTTTGGCCGTCAAAGCGCAGGCAAACATTCAGCTGGTGTGTAATGCCTGTTGTGTGCATGAAATGTGCTCCCCCGATATCCTGGATTTTACACGAGAGGATGATGTATCTTTCGGTGGGGATGACAGTCCGATCGAGAAAGGGGATACGTCCTTGGAACTTTTAAATAAAAGAGGGCTACATTTTATTCATCTTAATGCAAGGAGTTTACTTCCAAAAATTGAAGAGTTAAGGCAGTTCATTGCAAGGACAAAAGCCGCAGTGATTGCTGTGACTGAGACGTGGCTGGACAGTTCCATTGAGGACAGCGAGATCAAACTGCCTGGTTTCAACTGCTACCGGCGAGACCGCAATAGGAACAGAGGAGGGGTATGTCTCTTTATTAGGACTGATTTATCATTCACCCCTTGCCTGGACTTACAGATAGACTCATTAGAAACTGCTTGGGTTGAAATTCGACTGCCCAAAACAAAGCCGATTTTGATGGGGGTGTGTTACAGACCCCCAAAACAAAATGACTTTTATGAACTTTTAGAATCAGTGTGTATTGATAGTAATGTGTTGATGGAGAAAGAATGCATCCTTTTGGGTGATTTTAATACAAATCTGTTGCTGACCACTAAAAATGGACTTCTTAAAAAGTTTTTACATTTCTGCAAGGTGTTTGAATTACAGCAACTTATAACTGAGCCAACCAGAGTAGATATGCACACTAAATCTAATTTGGATCTGATACTGGTTACTGATAGTAAAAAAAATCTGCTGCTCTGGGATATTGGACATTGGTCTCAGTGACCATAAAGTTATTTTCTGTACTCGTAAGACATCTAAGGGTAAATTAGGATCAGGATCTCATCATTCCATAAAGATAAGATGTACAAGACAATATTCTAAGGAGGCTTTTGAGCTAAAACTTGCCGATCAGGATTGGAGTAAAGTTATGGACAGTAAGGATCCTGATCAGGCATGGAAGTTGTTTAAGGAGAGGTTTTTAGCAGCATTGGACATGGTTGCACCAATGAGAGAGATGAGAGTAAAGCAAAAGAGAGCCAAATGGATGACGACTGAAATAATTGATTTAATAAGACAGAGAGATCACTATTACAGAAAATACTCCAAGTCCAATCTTCAACATGATTTTGATAAATATGTATATAACCGGAACCAAGCAAGATATCATATACAGAAAGCTAAAGCTGATTACTATGCTGAAGCAGTGTCAGACAATATCCACCAACCAAAGAAACTGTGGAAAATCCTTAAAGACATTGGTGCTGGGAAATCAAATAGTAACAGCTGTAACACCGGGATTGATATTGACAATGCAATTTGTTTTGACAAAAAGGTTATATCAAATCATTTTAATAGGTTTTTCACTACGGTCGCTGCCAGTCTGGCTTCACATCTACCAATAGGATCTGGGAATTTTGGGGCATCCTTTCTGAGGTCCATTTACAAAGACGTATCACCTGACTCATTTGATCTTTGCACAATATCAAATGAAAAGATTGGGGAGATGTTAGCATCCTTATCCACCAACAAGGCCACTGGCATGGATCAAATTCCAGCCAGATTCATTAAGGACAGTGCTAATGTTGTAGGGGGCGCTATTGCACATATTATAAATTTGTCTATACAACTTGGTAAAGTGCCAATTGAAATGAAATGGGCCAGGGTACTCCCTCTATTCAAGAAAAAATAGTAGGACAGATGTTAAAAACTATAGACCAGTGTCAATTCTGCCAACTTTGTCCAAAATTTTGGAGAGAGTGGTCTTTGATCAGATGGAGAGGTATTTGTCCCAGAACAACTTGCTATATGACCTCCAATCTGGTTTTAGATCTGCTTACTCCTCTAACACATGCCTCTCTCACCTATGTGATTACATCAGACAAGAAAGTGAAAAAGGAAATTATACTGGCATGGTTTTTTTGGATTTACAGAAAGCGTTTGACACTGTGGACCATTCAATTCTTTTATCTAAGTTGCAATGCATGGGTTTTGGCCAGGCATCATTACAGTGGTTCAAATCATACCTATCAAATAGAAGTCAAATCTGTGATTATGATGGAGTATTGTCAGAACCTTTGCAAATATCTTGTGGGGTGCCCCAAGGCTCAATTTTAGGCCCTTTGTTATTTCTTATTTATGTAAATGATATGCCAGCAGCTGTTAAATGTAAAGTAATTCTCTATGCTGATGACTCCTCACTACTTGTATCTGGTAGAAACATCTCTCAGATTCAAGAAACCCTTACTGATGAGCTGAGTAATGTAAGAGAGTGGCTGTTAGATAATAGACTGTCATTACATGTGGAGAAATCTGAATACATTTTATTTGGTACCAAACACAAGATAAAAAAGGCACCCGAGTTAAAAGTCACATGTAATGGTAATGAAATTCAAACAAAGACAATGGTTACATATTTAGGTTTAATACTGGATCAGACTTTGACCGGTCATTCCATTGCTGAGAAGCTATTAAACAAAAGTGCTTCCAAATTGAAATTTTTATACCGTAACACAAGACAGTTAGATTTTAAAATAAAAAAACTTCTTGTGTTAGCGCTTGTTCAGTGCCATTTTGACTATGCTTGTTCAGCATGGTATAGTGGCCTGGCAGTGAAAATTAAAAATAAAATGCAGGTTATGCAGAACAACATGATTCATTTTATATTGTGTAAACCATCTAGATATCATGTCACTTTTAATGATTTTAAGAAAGTGGACTTTCTGCCTGTAAAGCTGTGTTGAACAGCTAAAATTGAATCATATGTTCAACATTATCAATGGTATAGCCCCTAAGTATTTGGGATCCCAAATTGTAATGGTGCATACTCAACACACCTATGAAACAAGAGCAAGTGTCCGCTCTTGCAAGGTACCATCTGCAAAGAGCGTGGCACGTAACTCTTTCTTTTATACAGGAATTGTTATGGAATAGCCTTCCACTAAATATTAAAATGGCAGAAACAAAAAGGGATTTTAAACAAAAGGTCAGGGTTTTTTTGTGGAATAAAGTAGAGAATTAGATGACTTAGGAATGTGAATGTATATGTGATATCTGTTGCATGTGTTTGTATGTCTTGTCCATTTCCACCAGGGACCATGTTGGAAATAAGTGTTTTACGCTTTTACATGTAATCCCTTGGATACCCTTTGTCTTCCTATATCCATAAATAAACCAAACCAAACAACCCATGACTGGCTAGTATAACTGACAGGGCAGGGAAGAGACAGCATACCATCTCTCCCTCCCTGAGAGCCCAGACAATTTTGCTCTCTTGAGCTCCCAACCACAGATGACTGTGGCATCATCAGGATTCGAAAGTGGCAATATCTGGATTATGGGGAGGATGATGGGGGCAACAGTTTTCTGCTGTACCACTTGGGATCCACAGGCCACGCATTTTACGCTACTTCTGGTTAAATTGTGCCTGATGAATAAAACTGCAACAGTATTTTGTGGTTTACTATATAGTCAGTTTCGCAATAGCAGGATATTGCAGTGGGGTGACTTTACCCTCTCTGGTTGGTTACTGTCATATGATAGAGAAAACCTACCTGGTTGGTGGAACATGCCAAAATGAGTCCTCTGGGGGAGTGCTCTGGTTACTGCAGATTGCATTGTACAACAGCTTTCATTCCAGAAACACTGTTAGGCTCAGAAATGTCACAAGATAATGCAGAAAATAACCTCTATAACCTCTTAGACAAAAGTAACACCTTGCTGTCTGGTTGTTCCTGTAGGTGCAGGACTGAGTTCTTTGGTGTGCTCCTCTTCATACCACACCAATAGCTCCTGTCCTGGGTTAATGGGTCGACAGCAACGATACAGAATTCCCCCTCGATACCGAAATGCCACAAGATTCTGTTCTTCTTCATTACGGGCACAATTCACATACCTAAAAGAGTGAGGCAACATTCCAGAAAAGGTAAAAATCAGATCAGAGACTTGGAGAAAGCATGGCAGAGATATCAGTGACAGCAAGAAGATAAAGTTCTTCCAACAAATGAGGAACTGTAAAATCAAAATCACTAAAGGGCAATTCCATGTAAATGTCAACCTCACCAGGCAAAAATAAAGCAACATGTAATACATCAAAACCACTCCCAGAGATATCACCTAGGCCTGTATTTTACAGATGTGAATAAGTTGAACCAATTTGTAACCAACCTAATATGTCACTGTCAGTCTTTCTTTCTTATAATGTAAAACCCAAGCTAAAATCAACTTTGATCATGTACAATTCTATATTATTGCCACAAGCCACAGAAATGTATGCTAAAATCCACAAAACAGCAAAACAATAGCCATCCTAAATATTATTTAAGAACTTTGATAGTTTTAGCTGATATTTAGAGAGTTTTTCAAAGGGTTATGGTGGTTAAATTGCTGATTTTCTAAACATATGCCATGTCTATTTCAGACGCGTCACATCCATAACGGAATTTCGTCACATCCATAATGCTGACTTTTCCTTCCGAAACTCTGCATGAAATACAAAATATTTTAAACAAAGATTTTTTTAATATTCACCTTGGACCCCTCTATCAAATGGATATCTCCATTTCGACATTAGGTTTACGATTTCACAGAGTTTGATAAAAATGTACAGTCACCCAAGAAAAGTGATACTTTTTCTGTCACATCCATAACGCATCTTTTATTGGCATTTTCTGGCATGCCCTAGATGTACTATGGGAATTGTTCTTGTTCTATCACTTCTCCAGTATGGTACAGCCTTAAAATATGCAACACCTGTTTAAATACTGGGAGACAATAAAACATGCACTGGGTCATTTGTTGCCATTATGAGTTCAAGTGTCACGTCCATAACGCTGAAATTGCTCTAAAATGGCCCAAGAGCTGGTGTATTTCTCACCTCATCCAATTCACATGCATCTCCCTTTTTGCATCAATGTATTCTTCACACTGCATGCTCCTGTATACCTGGAGAAAAATACCACATTTATATTTTCTTTACTAAAATCAATCTATGCCTTTAAATGAGGTATACAGAAACAAGAAAGATGGCTCATGCCAATTTTATTAAGCCTCATGAAGGCTGAATTAAAAGGTTCTTGACTGTATCTTAAGATTCACAAAACAGCCAACAAGCTCTGAGATGAATTTAGTAACTATAGGAAAATGCAGGCAAGGCTTTATCAGAATTTAGGCAAAGGAAAGGTTTCTCATAAAAGGCTTTAAGTCTGACATGGCAAAGCTGTGCTGTGAATCAGACCTCTCTGATACACATCTGTCCCTTGTGTTTTGGTCTCTAAACAGAAAGCTACAAAAATGCACAACTTTAAAGTCAGTTCTGTCACTAAATGGGTTTTATACAAAATATTTTGGATTTGTACAAGTAATATTTATTTACCAGAAGTGTTTGGGAGCTAATGTTGTTTTAGTTCAGTGTAGTAGTGTTCATTTTTAATTTAAAGAATTTTAAAATTCACTTTTAGTCTTAGTCA
This sequence comes from Neoarius graeffei, assembly GCF_027579695.1. Classification (NCBI taxonomy): domain Eukaryota; kingdom Metazoa; phylum Chordata; class Actinopteri; order Siluriformes; family Ariidae; genus Neoarius; species Neoarius graeffei. Next base: position 734,129 of record NC_083587.1, read on the forward strand.
TGTCCTGAAAATTGTAGTTACATTTTAGACTTAGACTTTTTTTTTTTTTGGGGGGGGGGGGGGGGGGGGGGGTGTCAAGATTTAATCTTGACAACCTTGGAACGCTTTATTGGTCAGGGCATAATGAACAGAGATTTTGTTTTGCTGTCTTTTTACCAGCCCTCTCTGTGGGCCTGTCATTTCAGGATCATGTGGCAGCATGTGGCAGTGTGTTCTCACTGGTCAAATCACAACCATGTTAGTTAATATGCATTAACATTCTACTCTAATGCAAAAACAGTGCATAGCAATGAAACAAAATCCATGAACAAAAAAAAGGTCAAAAATTAAAGGAGGGGCCAAAAATTTGAGGAAAAAAAAAAGCAGGCATTAGAGACATAGGCTTACAAATGTAAATAAAAAAAAAAATCAACATACTGTTTGGCCATCAGCATCCTGAATTGGCCCACAATGCTATTTTCGAGGAGCAGAATGAAAAGCTTAAGATGGACATTAAAACATAGCTATAGGCTAGGCTGCATCTTCATTTAAAACTGCTGGAACTTGCCCAACCATAACTGACTGTCATATGTACCAGAGGTTTTCAAGCTTGCTGGGGCAGAAGCACATCAAAGGTCAAACCAGAAAATCAAGGCACACCAAATTAAAGTAGGTTATCGATTATGAAGAATGTTACACATATTATGATGGACTAGAAGGTCATTCGCAAGGTTTGACCCAGATTGCATGACAGCAGACTGTTAATTATTATATAGATAGGTAAATCAGACAGGTAATTTTATAATGTATTAAAAACGTGAGGCAACGCTCATTACAGTGTTTTCCATGAGTTACCTAGACCATGGTGGCGGAAGCATTTTCAGAACACACCACCATTTGATTTGAGACTGATAACATTAACTTTACAGTACCTACTACAGTCATCCACAAGTCCAAACAATACCATGGTTATCAATTTAAGACAGCAAACAGATAACATCAATGCAAAAGTTTGCATTGATAATTAGCATTCAAACTTTAGCTTAGTTAGGGAACATTAACAGCAGAGTGTCAGACTCTCATCTCCTTGCTTTAAAACAACGAGCTGTTGAATTTGTAGAGGTTTAGCTTATTTGAGTAAGAAAAGCTGCTAACACATCTGGTAGCATGTATTCGTCATTCAAAATACAAGCACATGCTCTAACCAAAGTTCAAAATAGGTTTATTTTTGGCTAAACTGAAATTAGTCTGCATGTTCTCTATTCAATATTTTCTAAAAAAAATAAAATAAAATAATAATAAACCAATTAAACACAGGTAACCACTTCTGCTTCCTTCCTTTGAGGGCTGAAATGTATGCTCTAGTCATTTTTTAACCGTTTATGAACTGTTAAACTCCTTAACCATGATTTCCGGGTGTGACCTTTTTGCTGTGGCATTACAACCAGTGTGTTTATGCTTAAATTACTAAAGCACAAAATTGTTTTGAGCAAGTTCTTCATAGAGCTAAACTCTTAAATTTTGCTCTCAAAGTGCACCAGTTTGATACATTTAACTTTAAAATAAACAAAATTATCTTACAAGGGAGCATGCCCCCAAGTGAGGTCCACTGACCATAGTTTCACAAAATCCTGAGGGAAACATACAGTGGTAAACCCTTTAGAATTTTCTATATATTTCTACATAAATATTACCTAAAACGTCATCAGAATTTCACACAAGTCCTAGAAGTAGATAAGAAGAACCCAGTTAAACAAATGAAACAAAAATATTATACTTGGTCATTTATTTATTTATTGAGGAAAATGATCCAATATTACATATCTGTGAGTGGGAAAAGTATGTGAACCTCTAGGATTAGCAGTTAATTTGAAGGTGAAATTAGAATCAGGTGTTTTCAATCAATGGGATGACAATCAGGTGTGAGTGGGCACCCTGTTTTATTTAAAGAACAGGGATCTATCAAAGTCTGATCTTCACAACACATGTTTGTGGAAGTGCATCATGGCACGAACAAAGGAGATTTCTGAGGACCTCAGAAAAAGCACTGTTGATGCTCATCAGGCTGGAAAAGGTAACAAAACCATTTCTAAAGAGTTTGGATTCCACCAATCCACAGTCAGACAGATTATGTCCAAATTGAGGAAATTCAAGACCATTGTTACCCTCCCCAGGAGTGGTCAACCAACAAAGATCACTCCAAGAGCAAGGCATGTAATAGTCGGCGAGGTCACAAAGGACCTCTGGGTAACTTCTAAGCAACTGAAGGCCTCTCTCACATTGGCTAATGTTAATGTTCATGAGTCCACCATCAAGAGAACACCTGAACAACAATTGTGTGCATGGCAGGTGTTGGTAACTCGCCAGCGCCCCCTATAACGATCCCACAATTTCCTTGCGCGCTCCACCCGGATGTGACGTGAAGTGGAACTGCTTTAACTGTATCGAGAGCGCCTCGATTCGCTCTCTCATGTTCTGACTACTGGAATGGTCGGACGGACTGTAGGCACGCTCGCCTACAGTGTTGAGACTAACCGCTATTGTCTGAGAACAGCCTGTTCAAATTAGTTTCGGCCGAACTTTTGAACGACCCGCTAAGTTTCAGCGATATAGTGGTTTTGATTCTAAACCTTTGCAAAGTTTAACTACAGTTAAGTAGTTTTCCACGCTAAGAGGCATTTGCGGACAGCTTCGCTCCTCTCAGCCTTTTCCTCGTCGACGCATCACCGGAGGTTTCTCCTGAAGCACCGTGGGCCAGCTAGGCCTTCATCTCCCTGCTTCGTTAGCCGCGGTTGGACGCAACGCGCCGCTAACCTCCTCTCCTCGGACTGCGACCCTCAGCGCGGACATCGGAGAAAGAACTTCCATCGCATTGAGTAGGCACTTGGGCAAATTTTTAATTTGTAGCTTATTCAGATGGTTGTTAGGGTCATGTTTAAGCTTTGAGCTATTTAGCATACCCGCTCAGACACGGAAGGTGTTTGTTTTTGTTTGTTTGTTTTTTTTATTGTTTGTTTTGGTTCTGTTTTTTTTTTCTTTGAACTTGTTAGACAGGGTATCTTGCATGATATCTTTCCTTAACTCCATTGCTAGCTTCCCTATCTGATTAGCAGCGCAGCGACAAGTTTGTTATTTTAAGCTCCGAGGCTAGACCGCTACAAGGCCTAGTTCTCTCCATCCAACACATATACACACTCTCTCACTCTCTCTCTCTCTCTCTCTCGCGTTGAGTTCTTTGCCTAGATAGTCTGTTGGAAATTGTTGTTAAGTGCAGTGTTTGGATCCAGCTGTAGCGTGGTCAGATTCTCCTTAGCAACTTATTGCTAGCTACCTCAGGGTGATACGCTAGCTGGTAGGCTTGTGTTCTCGACTAGGCCTGCAGGCGCCATTTTTCCGACGCCATTTTGATACCTTCCTCATTGAGTTACCTGTGATACGACACCTAGGCACTGACCGCCATTTTGTTTAAGCATTGCCAGAGTGGCTAGTCATTAGCATCTGCCCACAGATACCTACACAAAGCACACATTAGCCACCGAGCTAATCCTTTGTTCTATTTAGCTAACATTCCTTTGTTTTAGCTAACACTCCTTTGTTTTAGCTAACGACAAGCTAGGTCTCACACACACACACACACACGCATCGGCTTGCCCTAGCCTCACACACACGCACACAAGGGATTCTTTTTTTTCTTTTTCCTTCTATCTCTTTCTCTCTCTCTTTCCCTCAAATTTATAGTCCAGGTGTAATTGTTCCATTGTTTTGTCTTGTTATTACCTTTGCTGACATTGAATGTATTTTGAGTTTATTATTATTAGTGAGTAGTAGACAAATAAAAGCTAATAAAATTGAATTGCATTTTACTTGTTCCTGTTGTTTATTCACAAGGTCAACTATTTAGAACTCCTTTTTCCTTCAGAATTTAGCTTTTGTATACAACTGGGTTTCCCATCTAATACAGAGCTACCATTAATCTTGAATGTAACCATTCACGGTGAGTGTTAAGATTAATAATTTAAGATTTTATGAGACTGATCTTTATTTATAAATTGATTAATTTAATTATCAATTATTACATAATTTATAATTTAATTAATCCCAATTCAACCTACATTAAAGTGGTGCCCCGTGTGAGGAATAGTTTAATGACCTTGTGAATTTCTCAACAATAACTTGTAAACTGCTGTATACCCAAAATCAACTGCCAAGGTATAACACAGATGACTTTAATGGTGAATCATTAACAGTGTGTTGATCACAGAACTGAAATTCAGCTGCCAACCACAGTTAGCTGATAAACTGGTTTAATTGATTAGTACATTAGAGTAATATCTAATCCAAGTACTTAATTAATATTATTAATAATAATCATTATTGTTAACTAATTATTAATTGAGCTAATTAATACAAGTGAAACATTAGTGAAAACAAAGTAGCTAAGAAACCACATCAATTATTTAGCAACTTGGATTAAATTAAATTCTAACCTAATCAACCCCTAGTATTAATTTCCTTTAAGTTAATTAATACATTTCGAACAAAATGTCGCGTTCCCCATCAAGGGAGTCAGAAGGGCCCCTCCTCTCTCTCTTCGACGTTGTAGGCGATTTAGGCCAAGTCCCGGAGGATAGGAGAAATTACTTCTGTGATCTGGACCAAAAGGCTCGCTTTGATGAAATACACATAGCCGTTAGGGAACTAAAGGAGCGTACTATGACTCTCCCAGAAGGGCTACCCAAATTGTTCATGATCTACTATAAGGAAATGGAACATGTGTGTATGACCCTCGAACAAGAGAAAAGAACACTAAAACGACAACTGGCCGAAGCTCAAAGGAGAGCAGAAAGCGCGGAGAGTAGCCTCGTGGGCCTGAGAGCCACACAAGATGAACTAAAGTGCGAAATAGAATACCTCAGAGAAGAAGTGACGCAAGCACGTCGCTCAGATGAGGGATCGGCCAAACCCTCCCAAGAACAGAGTTCCGCTCTGGAGGAGGAAGAACCTGAGCTTAGAACGGTAGATCAGACACCGCACTCAAGCTCAACTCGCGTGAAAGCCGCGTGGTCGCCACCTCGTGGCGCTGGGAGTTTTTACTTTACTCCCCACTACACCCCCTCGCGCTTCAATATCGCTGCAGCCTCTAGCCCGCAGAAAACGCCGCGCTACGTACCCTCAGACTCCTCTGACGGAGAGGCCGCCTACAAGCCGAAACGCAGACATAGGCGATATGAGAGCAGCTCAAATAGCGAAGACAGCGAGGACCCCTACGGGTCAAAATCAAAACGCCTCGTCGCAGAACGCAAAACTAGGATCCGCCAAATCGACGTCCTTGCGAAAGACATAGAGCGTTTTGAGCCGGAAAATCATAGACATCGAAGCGTGAATGATTATTTCCGGGAAATCGAGCGTAGCCTCCTGGACCTGCCAGAGGCTACGTCGCATGAAAAGGCCAGACTAGTCTGGAAAACTTTAGGTAGTGGCGTACGAGCATTCGTTGAGACCTTACCGCAGTCAGTCCTCGACAACTACAAGAAGATACGCAAGTACTTGAAAGAGGAATACTCGTTGTACGAGGACGAGACTGCTGCGACGATGGGTGCTATTCTGATCAGACAGAAACGAAGCGAACACCCTCGCGAGTACTACCGTCGGCTCCGCGCAGCGTACTTTCAGGGCAGAAGCGAGCCCGGGCTAGAGGAAGATCGCAACTTCAAGTCCCTCTTCCTCCATAACCTTCACCCGTGCATCCGTAACCAAGTAACACTCGCGTGTCGCCAGCGCCCCCATACTATGAGAGAAATGCGTCGCACTGCACAACTAACGTGGGAGACGTTCGTCCGACCCACGGACCGCCACGAGGACGATCCCAGAGTCCTCAGTCTATATGAGCAGGAAGGTCAGTCCTTAGGCCTAGAAGGGGGTGAAGCCCCAAACCGCGGGCCCCCTTGGGCGAACCCAAACCCCGGCCACCAGACGTCGAGTCAACCCAAAGGTAACTGGAAAGTTCGACAAGCTGGAGCCAAGGGGGAACAGGGCCCCAACGCCAAAGGGCAAGGTAACCGCAAACCTGGCAGTCACGGCCCTAAATCTCAGAATAGCGGACAGTCAAGGCCCCATCGCAACTCCTCTCGAAGGGAGCGGAGCCCTAAGCTAGCTACCGCTAAACAAGCCAACCAAGAGCCGCTTGGGATGGCAGAACTGAGGGCTGAATTAGCACGGATTAAACAAGCCAACCAAGAGCCGCTTGGGATGGCAGAACTGAGGACCGAATTAGCACGAGTTAAACAACTGCTGAGCAATAAGAACAGGAAGGGTAAGCCGAGCAAGGACAGGGACGAACCGTCAGCATGACTAGGCCGGGACCCATCCCCACCACCACCGCGTGTCTACCTCGTGGGGTGGGGAAAGGACCCCTGCCCAATAGGCAGCGATGAGTTGAAACCACCCCCTCCGTTAGTGAAGCCTGACCCGCAGGATGCACCCCTGACGCAGTTTCTTGGAGATTTGGTTAGGAAAGGCAACGCCAAGCGTATCTATACCCCAGTGGTGGTAGAAGGCAACGTTTCCCTCCAAGCTCTCTTGGATACCGGGTCAGAAATCACCCTGATGTGTTCCAAAGTCTTTGCAGAGGTTTCTGATGCGCGGCGCGCGCAAGGTAGACCCATCAGAACCGAACGTTGTGACGTCAACTTGGTTAGCTTCACCCAGAATCAAGCACCAGTAACAACCATTGCGTGGTTAGAACTCACCTTCCAGGGCATGTCCATCACTCACCCCACTTACATCTGCTCTGTTGGGGTAGAACCGTTCCTCATTGGCCAAGACCTACTGGATAGGCTAGCGCCCCTCATTGACTGTCGTCGTGGGCAACTGTGGGCCCAGGTCGCGTCCCCACAGACCCCAGATCCTCGTCGTCACGATCGAGCCTGTTGCGATGAAGTTAGCGTGGAGGCTACTCCACCGATAGCTGAGTCAGGGCAGGTCCCCGAGAACCTCGAGACCACTCCGCTCCACCCTGAGCCGAGTCAAGACGCACCAAACTCAACCGACACTCTTCTCAACCGCAACGCGCTTGATGGCCACCCGTCTTTCCTTTGCTTTCTTGGCGAATCTGCCCCAACCAGGTACTACCCCTGGATATCTGGCAACATTATTGTCAACGGCGTCACGACACCTGGCGTCAGGTTAGCGCTTTGGTCAGAGAAGTCAGCCATCAGCCAAACGTGGTTCGACATAGTGCGTCAGAGCATTCCTTCCCCTGTCTTTGTGCAGAAGAGCCACCGGCTACTGTCAGCTGAACAACCCCAGAGCCCCATCAAAGCCACGGGCGTCTGCGCCGTGTCGCTCGCTATCGGTCAGAGAGAATTCCTTCATTTCTTGAGTGTCGTCCCCGGACTTCCTGACCCACTGGTCATTGGGGCAGACATCTTGGTCAGACTGGGAGCCCAACTGGACCTAGTCAACCGGGTCATCTGGACCCAAGCCGACGCTGCTAAGCACCCGTTCCAAGCTGACCCGGAACAAATGCGGTCAGGACAAACGATTCCCCAAGCCTGCCATGTCGCTAGCGAATTTGACATTGTCATTCCCGCTAGGACTGCTGGTTCCCCTCTTAAGCTGGTCATCATGAAAGACCAACAGTTTCGTAGCTCCCAGGCGTTCTTCCAGCCTCTCAGATTCTTCATGGAGCTTGACTTAGCCGTGTGTGGGACTCCGCTGCTTGAAGTGAGTCATCGTTCCACTTACCTCCTGGTTCAAAACTCCACGCGGGACGCCATCACGATCCCCGCCCGTCGGCCTTTAGGCCTTCTGATAGACCAGGCATTCCATGACTTTGAACTCACCATTCCAGTCATTGGTGAGCTGCCAACGCCGGACACTCATTCCGATCCAGTGGAACCTCCCTGGATCACTCTTCCTTTCCACATGATCCGCGTCGAACCTCACGACATGCTTCGCGACGAGCGCATAGTCATGACCAAAACTGACACCCCGAAACACATGCTGGTGTACGCTCTTGCCACGCAATCGAGCAACGACACCCCTGCAACTGAGGTCGTCGATTCAGCTCTAGGTGAACCGTACCCAGGCTTCGAACGAGAAGTTCAACAACAGCTGGTGAAAGCTGACAGCCTGACCACGGACGCCCAGAGACGACAGCTCCGTGAACTGTTCTACGACTTCAAGGCGATCTGGGCGCGAGATTCTAATGACTGCGGAGTCACGGACATCCACACCGTCCGAATCCCAACAGATCCGAACGCTCCACCGACGTTTGTGCGGCAATACAAAATCCCGTTAGCCGCATACGACTCAATACAAGAAACACTGGACACTCTGCTGGAAAAGCAGATCATTCGTGAGTGTAACTCAACTTACAACTCCCCCTTGTGGCCGGTGCTGAAACCGAACGGCAAGTGGCGTCTCACCATTGACTATAGGCAGCTGAACAAGCAAGTGCCCTTGTCAAGATGGCCCATGATCCATCTGGATCAAGAACTTGCCAAGGTGAAGGGTGCAAAGTTCTTCTCCACCGCCGACGTGGCGAGTGGATTCTGGACCATGCGCGTGGATCCAGCTGACCAGCACAAGCTGGCCTTTTCCTTTGGGAACCGCCAGCTAACTTTCAACCGATGTCCGTTCGGCTACGCGAACTCCCCCGCTGAATTCAACATCATCTTGCATAAGGCAATGAGCGATGCCGCAGCTCGTGGCAACTTGATCTATGTCGATGACATCCTCATTAGGTCACAGACTTTTGATGCACACCTCGAAGAGATACGCCATGTTCTGTCTCAGCTGTCCAGAGCAGGAGCGAAGCTCTCTGTCACCAAAGGGCAGTGGTGTCGCACCAAAGTTGAATACGTTGGACTGTGCGTCGGGCCAGATGGCATTGAACCCCAGTCGGGGAGGGTGCGGGCTATCCAAGACATCAAAGCCCCATCCAACGTACCCGAACTCAGGAGCTTCTTAGGGGTCTGCAACTACTCCCGACAGTTCATTGAGGACTACGCGGAGATAGCACGACCGCTCACCGAGCTCCTCCGGAAGGATAAACCCTTCCAGTGGAGTGACCCTCAAGAACTCGCGTTCAAGAGCATGAAGCAGAAGCTCTGCTCCGCTCCCTGCCTCGCGTATCCCGACAAAGACAAACCGTTCTTCTTGGAGGCTAGTTTCTCCACCCACTGCCTGAGCGCTGCACTGTCACAGCAGCATGACAAAGATCGCCGTGTCGTAGCATACGCCAGTCGGCCCCTCAGTGCTGTGGAGTTTAAATTTTCAGACTGCGAAAAAGCCCTGCTGGCCACGGTCTGGGCCGTTGAACACTTTCGCAGTTACATTGGTGGCCAGAAGGTGGTGATAGAGACCAATCATCAACCGGTCTCGTTCTTGAACAGCCAGAGGCTGAGAGAGGGAAGAGTTTCGAATAGTCGCATCGCAGCTTGGATGATGGCACTACAGGGCTACAACGTTGAGGTGAAGTACGCCCAGAACCACAAGATGGCGCTTGGCCGAGGCCTGGCGGAATGCCAGCATTGCGACTGCGAGAATAGTCCAGATCAAACCGAACTAACAACCGTACTTGCTCTCCCCTCCGACCACCACTACTATGACGAGAACGTCTGCAAAGACCTCCCCACCGCTTACATAGATGGATGCTCATTCCATCATGAACGCAAAGTGCAAGCCGGTGTCGGTATCGTATGGGCGAACGGCCCTATACAAGGGAAATACCAACATCGACTCGGGGCTAAGACTAGCCAATATGCGGAGGTAGCAGCCGTGCTCATCGTCCTGCAACAAGCTGCCTGTGAGAACATCAAGCGGTTAGTCCTCTGCTCTGATTCAAATTATGCCAGGCATAGCTTCGTCTCACACTTTCCCTCGTGGAAGGTGCAGGACATGAAAAACGCAAGGGGCAAGGAAGTGAAACACTCCGAACTCTTCCTAGCATGCGATCGACTCGTAACCGAACAGGGAATGTGCGTCTATTGGAAGAAGGTGAAGGGACATTCTCAAGTCCCAGGACCTGACAAAGTCGGTAACGATGAGGCAGATGGCCTCGCCAAAGCGGGAGCCGTAGACGGCCCCCTTTGGGAATTCCAGCCGTCCTGGCTTCCCGAGACGCCACACCATAACGTAACCGCGATTACTCGCCGACAGGCTAGAGCAGGTCAAACTGACGCAGTACCCCAAGCAGGAACAGTGCAACTCGGCCGACTGCCCCAGGATGCCGACCTGGTGTCTATGCAGGAAAGGGATCCCGTGATCCACCAGATCCGTAAGTTCCTTGCGGACCCCGTGGCGTCCCCAATTTCCCCACAAGAGTTGCAACAGTCCCGAGACTTAAATCACCTTCACAATCTCAAAAACGGCTTAAAACTCGAGAAAGGACTCCTGGTGTACACACCACGCAACCAGGGACCTCCCCGGTGGGTCGTGCCCACAGATCATAGGGGGGTCATGTTGCAGTACGCTCACGACAGCCCGTGCGGGGGCCATAGGAACGCTCAGGCGACCTACCAGACACTCCAACAGATTGTCTATTGGCCCTTCATGATTCAGGACGTTACCGAGTATGTTAAAGGGTGCTTGATTTGCTGCCAATTCCGACCAGCCCAACCGTTGAACCGCGCCCCACTGCAAAGCAAAGGCATCTCATTCCCCTGGTCTAATCTCCAGATAGACTGGGTTGGACCAGTGCCGAAATCGGCTCGAGGTAATAAGTACCTCCTGACCGTCACTTGCGCATTCACGAAGTGGGTGGAATGCTTGCCCGCCCCAAACGAAACCGCAGAGACCACCGCTCTCCTTCTTATGAACCATGTGTTCAGCCGTTGGGGCTTGCCCCTATCCATTGATTCCGACCGAGGTACTCATTTCACCGCAGAGGTCATGAGAGTGTTGTGGGAGATGCTCGGAGTCGAGGCAAAATTCCACATCGCGTATCATCCTCAGTCTTCCGGTCAGGTCGAACGTGCCAACCAAACCATCGTGAGCATGCTTCGCAAGTATGTTAGCCACCATGGCAAAGATTGGGACATCAAACTCCCTCTGGTGCTGATGGCCATTCGGTCCACTCCTCACCGCACCACCGGAGTCACTCCGTTCGAAATGATGACTGGGCGTGAAATGGTTCTTCCCTTACACCTCCTCTACCGACCAGAGGACCTAAGCATTGCCACTGCGTACACCGCACACCAGTACGTCACCGACTTGCAACGCCACTTGCAGGCCACATTTGCGTGGGCCCAGGAACACCTTGAAAAGAGTGCGAAAGGACAGAAAGCTTACTACGACAGAAAGGCGACACACCGTGAGTACGAAGTAGGCGACAGAGTCCTATACTTCAATTTCACCAAACCGGTAGGAGTAGCCAGAAAATTCTTACCCCGTTGGTCCGGCCCTTTCGAAATCGTCGGCAAACTGTCCCCCGTCGCCTACCGCATCAAAACTTCGAAGCCCAGCCAGGCGCCTTCGTATAGATGGGTCCATAGCAACCAAATAAAGCTTTTTGAGCAGTCCACACTCCATAGGGGGGTGGACAAACAATAAGTTATAGCCTGCCCAACTTAGTTGCATGCCTCTCAATCCATAAGCGTGCATCTATAAGTAACCACCCTCGTTACCACTCAAATCGGAATAACAAACTCCTGTATGTTGCAGAATGGCCCCTCTCTGGATCCTCGGCATCTTCCTAGTCCTGCAGACCACATTGGCCGGTAACATAGTGGAACCAGGTCCGCCGAGTGGCATCGTTCTCCAAGATGCCCCAGGACTGCTCCTCACCAATTGCCGCGTCCATACCCAGCGCGTGTACACCCGCCTCGATCCTTGGGACGTGTACCGTAAGCATTTTAGATCGCCCACACAAACAAACCTCGAAACCGGGCCTGACTCCGAGATTGGGTCCAACATCGAACACGCCAAGCGTACCACAGTTCACATGCTCGAACAGTTACAGAAGTTCATAGTCACTGAGGAGGAACTCAGCGGCAAAACACGCCCTAAACGGTTCCTCGGAGGACTACTTACTGCTGCATCCGCCATTGGCTCTCTGTTCTCAATGGGCCTCTCTGCCGTTAACACCGTTAGCCTAACCGCGGTCAAACGAGAAATGAACATTCTTAAGGAAGAAATGCCAGAAATCCAGGGTAGACTACTAACTCAACAGGAGGAGCTGCAGGGCCTAGGCAAAACCCTGCAGGGAACCATACTAACCGTTAACATGCATTCTACATTAATCAAGAACACAGTACATGCCGTAGACAGGCTAGCAGCAATCATGAGAAGCGAAGTCAAGTACGTCCGAGTAATCCGAGACCTAATGCAGGACCTGATGAGAGAAGTAAGTAGCTCTCTCAGCACCCTGAGTGGAGGTAAAATCCCACCATATTTGATACCCCTCAGCATGGTTGACAGCATACTCCGATTTACTACCACGACTAACGTTTACTCATCACAGATTCATCTGGCTTATAGTCTTGGCAGTGCTATCCCCATTTTTGTGAACCCTCAAAACCTAGAAATAGGCTTCATCCTCAATCTCCCCGTTATTGAACGGCAAAACATATACAGAATCAAATCTGTCCTTAATGTAGGTTTCTGGAACAACGACGTACACGTACGTTTGCAGACACCTCCCACCATAGCCTATCACGATGACAACCCCTCTATCTATCTCGTCCCTAACTTAGACATGTGCACCTCTACCAAAGATATCCACTGGGTCTGCCCCAGCAATCCCTTTATCCGAGACACCACAGACCGTCTCTGTGGATTGACAAAAGTCCCCGAGCAGAAGTGTGCAGGCAAATTGTCTATTAAAGATGAAGGAATAGGAACTAGAGTAGAAAGAGCTGGTAATCGGTGGCTAATCAACACTCCCCAAACTGAGATTCTGGTATCATATGATCAACATAACACTGCCACTAGAATGAAGATCCCTAACGAAACCTCTCTCCTGAGTGTCCCACTAGGAGCCACTGTTCACGTGGGTGACATCACCCTCCATCACCTTAGCGCTGACCAGTATGAGACCGAGATAGAAATGCCCGATGCCTTCCCAGGTCACGAACTTGAGATAAACTCCACCCTCCAAGCACAACTACTGCTGGAAGGGACCAAAACCGTGCAATTCGATCTTAAGCCCACTGGCATCGCTACCACTTTCTTGAATAACCGCGCAAACCCTTCGTCCGATCAAGGATCTTTAATAAGCCGAATTGCGCTGGGATTTCTAGCTAGCGGTTGGGTTATCACAGTCTTCATAGCCATCACTCTACATAGGTACATACTGACACTACACCGCAAACTGGACAAAACGATCTACGCACCTGAGAAATTAGATCGTGGCATTGTCCGATTCTCCATCAGGCCTAAGGCCTCCACTAACTTTCTTGAAGAGTAGGCTTGCTAACACGCTAACTAACCCCTCTTTTCCATTTTCCTTTATGGAGTTTTGATTATTTTTGTTTGCTGTGTGAAATATTGTATGTAGAAGGTAGTTAAGTAGCCATAGTGTAATTGTTTTCATGTCCAAGTGCCTATGCTTTCATGCCCAAGTGCCTATGCATCTTATGGACTGTATGAAATGAATTGAACTGTTGAACTGTGTCTGAAAGACTTTTCACAGAAAGGACCCTTGGAACTACCTCATTGTGGAACTACCTCATTGTGGAACTACCTCATTGTGGATTACTAGGGACCGTGGGTCGCAGACTAAACACCATGTGCCCATAGGGTATCACTCCTTTCAGCGCCTATGGCCAAGGGGGGAATGTTGGTAACTCGCCAGCGCCCCCTATAACGATCCCACAATTTCCTTGCGCGCTCCACCCGGATGTGACGTGAAGTGGAACTGCTTTAACTGTATCGAGAGCGCCTCGATTCGCTCTCTCATGTTCTGACTACTGGAATGGTCGGACGGACTGTAGGCACGCTCGCCTACAGTGTTGAGACTAACCACTATTGTCTGAGAACAGCCTGTTCAAATTAGTTTCGGCCGAACTTTTGAACGACCCGCTAAGTTTCAGCGATATAGTGGTTTTGATTCTAAACCTTTGCAAAGTTTAACTACAGTTAAGTAGTTTTCCACGCTAAGAGGCATTTGCGGACAGCTTCGCTCCTCTCAGCCTTTTCCTCGTCGACGCATCACCGGAGGTTTCTCCTGAAGCACCGTGGGCCAGCTAGGCCTTCATCTCCCTGCTTCGTTAGCCGCGGTTGGACGCAACGCGCCGCTAACCTCCTCTCCTCGGACTGCGACCCTCAGCGCGGACATCGGAGAAAGAACTTCCATCGCATTGAGTAGGCACTTGGGCAAATTTTTAATTTGTAGCTTATTCAGATGGTTGTTAGGGTCATGTTTAAGCTTTGAGCTATTTAGCATACCCGCTCAGACACGGAAGGTGTTTGTTTTTGTTTGTTTGTTTTTTTTATTGTTTGTTTTGGTTCTGTTTTTTTTTTCTTTGAACTTGTTAGACAGGGTATCTTGCATGATATCTTTCCTTAACTCCATTGCTAGCTTCCCTATCTGATTAGCAGCGCAGCGACAAGTTTGTTATTTTAAGCTCCGAGGCTAGACCGCTACAAGGCCTAGTTCTCTCCATCCAACACATATACACACTCTCTCACACTCTCTCTCTCTCTCTCTCGCGTTGAGTTCTTTGCCTAGATAGTCTGTTGGAAATTGTTGTTAAGTGCAGTGTTTGGATCCAGCTGTAGCGTGGTCAGATTCTCCTTAGCAACTTATTGCTAGCTACCTCAGGGTGATACGCTAGCTGGTAGGCTTGTGTTCTCGACTAGGCCTGCAGGCGCCATTTTTCCGACGCCATTTTGATACCTTCCTCATTGAGTTACCTGTGATACGACACCTAGGCACTGACCGCCATTTTGTTTAAGCATTGCCAGAGTGGCTAGTCATTAGCATCTGCCCACAGATACCTACACAAAGCACACATTAGCCACCGAGCTAATCCTTTGTTCTATTTAGCTAACATTCCTTTGTTTTAGCTAACACTCCTTTGTTTTAGCTAACGACAAGCTAGGTCTCACACACACACACACACACGCATCGGCTTGCCCTAGCCTCACACACACGCACACAAGGGATTCTTTTTTTTCTTTTTCCTTCTATCTCTTTCTCTCTCTCTTTCCCTCAAATTTATAGTCCAGGTGTAATTGTTCCATTGTTTTGTCTTGTTATTACCTTTGCTGACATTGAATGTATTTTGAGTTTATTATTATTAGTGAGTAGTAGACAAATAAAAGCTAATAAAATTGAATTGCATTTTACTTGTTCCTGTTGTTTATTCACAAGGTCAACTATTTAGAACTCCTTTTTCCTTCAGAATTTAGCTTTTGTATACAACTGGGTTTCCCATCTAATACAGAGCTACCATTAATCTTGAATGTAACCATTCACGGTGAGTGTTAAGATTAATAATTTAAGATTTTATGAGACTGATCTTTATTTATAAATTGATTAATTTAATTATCAATTATTACATAATTTATAATTTAATTAATCCCAATTCAACCTACACAGGGTTGCAAGGAGAAAGCCACTGCTTGTCAAAAAGAACATTGCTGCTCGTTTGCAGTTTGCTAAAGATCACATGGACAAACCAGAAGGCTATTAGCAAAATGTTTTGTGCTCAGATGAGATCAAAATAGAATTTTTTGGTTTAAATGAGAAGCGTTATGTTTGGAGAAAGGAAAACACTGCATTCCAGCTGAAGAACCTTATCCCATCTGTGAAACATGGTGGTGGTGGTGGTATCATGGTTTGGGCCTGTTTTGCTGCATCTGGGCCAGGACGGCTTGCCATCATTGATGGAACAATGAATTCTGAATTATATCAGCAAATTCTAAAGGAAAATGTCAGGACATCTGTCCATGAACTGAATCTCAAGAGAAGGTGGGTCATGCAGCAAGACAACGACCCTAAGCACACAAGTCGTTCTACCAAAGAAAAGAGAATAAAGTGAATGTTTTGGAATGGCCAGGTCAATGTCCTGACCTTTATCCAATCGAAATGTTCTGGAAGGACCTGAAGTGAGCAGTTCATGTGAGGAAACCCACCAACATCCCAGAGTTGAAGCTGTTCTGTATGGAGGAATGAGCTAAAATTCCTCCAAGCCAGTGTGCAGGACCGATCAACAGTTACCAGAAATGTTTAGTTGCAGTTATTCCTGCACAAGGGGGTCACACCAGATACTGAAAGCAAAGGTTCATATACTTTTACCACTTACAGATATGTAATATTGGATCATTTTTCTCAACAAATAAATGACCAAGTATAATATTTTTCTCTCATTTGTTTAACTGGGTTCTCTTTATCTACTTTTAGGACTTGTGTGAAAATCTGATCATGTTTTAGGGCATATTTATGCAGAAATATAGAAAATTCTAAAGGGCTCATAAACTTTCAAGCACCACTGTAGTTATTCTATCTGTCTTTTTTTTAATAAATACTGTCAGTGGAACAACTATCTGTTCTCTTGCAAGTTAGGGTATCTGTGAAAGAAATCCCTCTCAACTCAAAATGTAAAAGTAGATGACCGTGATTGTGTGACATATCCTCGGAGCATGTTGATGGGGAGTGACTAATGTGGCAAGTGTGTGTGGAAGGAGGAATCATGAGACAGAAATCTCCACGTTTGAATATATCTGTCATTGCACATTATACACTGAAATTGGATGCCATCCTACCAGTGCAACATCTGCTTATTAAAAATAATAAATACATAAATAAATGAAATCAATAAATCTCATCTCATCTCTAGCCACTTTATCCTTCTACAGGGTCACAGGCAAGCTGGAGCCTATCCCAGCTGACTACGGGCGAAAGGCGGGGTACACCCTGGACAAGTCGCCAGGTCATCACAGGGCTGACACATAGACACAAGGCAAGGCAAGTTTATTTATATAGCACATTTCATATAGTCTGGCTAACGCGACAAAGCTCTACGAGCTATTGGTCTGGCAAAGATATTAAGCCTAACCGTTTCCCAGAGCCCGTGGTTGACCCGCCTCCCTGAAATGCCTCAGTTTGCTACTGGTCGAAGCCAGAAAAGGCTGTGACGAAGCTTAAACCAATCACATCACATCACTCTTTCCTCTGACGTATGCGACGCGACGGGGCTAACTGGTAGATTAAACTCTTACCCAAGCCGGTCGGGAGCAAGGCGAAAACGTCCTTCCTTTCAATAAATACCTCCAGGGCTGCTCTTTGCTCCGTTTTCAATGAGAACTTCCCGTTGAATGCTTTCAATACAGCATCTATGCGGAAGCGTGAATGAAGCGCTTCCGGCATAGATTCTGTAAAAAATCTATGGCTTCCGGTCGCAGTTCTACTACGTCAGTGCCTTGAACACGCCTCTACCCAGGGCCGTTGGAAATGCTCAAAGTTGATTGGTTCCCGATTTTTCAGGAGCTTGGAAGAGCTGTAGATAGCTTGCCTGGCCAGACTAAGCTCGCAACAGGCCCTCGTGTTGCGTCACGCTTAGGATGGGCGGGCCGAGGCTACATTTCATACACAGTGGCAGTTCAATGTGCTTTACAGAAGTAAAAGCAAAACAGTAAGCAATAGAAAATAAAATTACATAAAATAAATGGGGAAGAAAAATAATAAGAATTAAACAATAGTAGAAATAAAATAATAAAATGAAATAAAAGTTCAATTAAAAAAACCAGCAGAATAAAATAGAATAAAAGTTAAGTAAAATTTAAAACATGCAGAGACTGTAAAAGTAAAGAGTTTAAAACATGTAGAGATGACAATATTAATAATTTAGCAGAAAGCATCTGAAAACAGTCTTTAACCTAGATTTGAAGCTGCCAACAGCAGGAGCATTTCTGATGTCCTCTGGCAGTTGGTTCCATAGCTGTACTGCATAGTAGCTAAAAGCTGCTTCACCACACTTAGTTTAAACAACAGGTTTTAACAATAAATTTTTCTGCTGCGATCACAGATAACCATTCACACTCTCATTCACACCTACGGTCAATTTAGAGTCACCAGTTAACCTAACCTGCATGTCTTTGGACTGTGGGGGAAACCGGAGCACCCGGAGGAAACCCACGCGGACACGGGGAGAACATGCAAACTCCGCACAGAAAGGCCCTCACCGGCCACGGGGCTCAAACATGGACCTTCTTGCTGTGAGGCGACAGCGCTAACCACTACACCACCGTGCCGCCCCCAATTTACCATATTCACTCAAATTGTATTGAAGTATCAAATTGAGATTCTGACTGACCAAGGCACCTCGTTTATGTCACGTACACTGAACGAACTGTATGGGTTATTGGGTATTAAGCCGATCCGCACCAGCGTGCATCACCCACAAACGGACGGTTTAGTTGAACGGTTCAACCGCACCCTCAAGAACATAATTAAAAAATTCGTAAGTGAGGACGCACGTAATTGGGATAGATGGCTCGAACCCTTGCTCTTTGCAGTGCGAGAGGTCCCCCAAGCCTCCACGGGGTTCTCCCCGTTCGAATTGTTATACGGGCGTAAGCCGCGCGGCATCCTAGATGTGCTGCAGGAAAATTGGGAGGAGGGACCTTCACCAAGTAAAAACGAAATCCAATACGTTATTGACCTGCATGCAAAACTCCACACGCTCACGCACCTAACTCAGGAGAATTTGCGGCAGGCCCAAGAACGGCAAGCCCGCCTGTACGACAAGGGTACGCGCCTTAGGGAGTTCGCACCGGAAGAGAAAGTACTCGTACTGTTGCCCACATCGAGCTCCAAATTAGTCGCCAAGTGGCAAGGACCCTTTGAGGTCACACGGCGAGTCGGGGATGTTGACTATGAGGTGAGGCGAACAGATAGGGGCGGGGCGCTACAGATTTACCACCTCAACCTACTCAAACTCTGGAACAAGGAGGTCCCCGTGGCGTTGGTGTCGGTGGTTCCGGAGAAGGCGGAGCTGGGGCCGGAGGTGCAAAAGGGAACATTGGCATCGCGTACCTCTCCGGTCCCCTGTGGAGACCACCTCTCCCCGACCCAACTCGCGGAGGTTGCCCAGTTGCAGACCGAGTTTTCGGACGTGTTCTCGCCCCGGCCCGGCCGCACCAACCTCATAGAGCACCACACTGAGACGTCCCCGGGGGTGGTAGTGCGTAGCCGCCCTTACAGGTTACCCGACCACAAGAAAAAAGTGGTTCGGGAAGAACTCGAGGCCATGCTCGAAATGGGCATCGTCGAGGAGTCCCACAGTGACTGGAGCAGCCCGGTGGTCTTGGTACCCAAGGCCGACGGGTCGGTCCGGTTCGGTGTGGACTATAGAAAAGTCAACGCGGTGTCTAAATTCGATGCGTACCCAATGCCTCGTATTGGTGAGTTGCTCGATCGGCTAGGCACGGCCCGTTTTTACTCGACGCTGGATTTAACAAAGGGTTATTGGCAGATCCCCTTGACTCCATTATCCCGGGAAAAAACGGCCTTTTCCACACCGTTCGGCTTGCACCAATTCGTCACACTTCCGTTTGGGCTGTTTGGGGCGCCTACTACGTTTCAGCGGCTGATGGACAGGGTCCTCTGCCCCCACGCCACCTATGCGGCCGCATACCTCGACGATATCATTTATAGTAATGACTGGCAGCGGCACTTACAACACCTGAGGGCCGTCCTTAAGTTGCTGAGGCGAGTGGGTCTCACAGCCAACCCAAAGAAGTGTGTGATTGGGCGGGTGGAAGTACGGTATCTGGGCTTCCACTTGGGCAACGGGCAGGTGTGTCCCCAAATTAACAAGACAGCAGCAATTGCGGCCTGCCCAAGGCCCAAGACCAAAAAGGGGGTGAGACAGTTCCTGGGGCTGGCTGGCTACTATCGTAGGTTTATATCTAATTGTTCGGACGTCACCAGCCCGCTGACTGATCTCACTAAAAAGGGGGCACCAGATCCGGTCCAGTGGACGGAGCAATGCCAGCGGGCTTTCTCTGAGGTAAAGGCTGCACTGTGTGGGGGGCCACTATTACACTCCCCTGACTTTTCTCTCCCTTTTATGTTGCAGACCGATGCGTCGGACAGAGGGCTGGGGGCGGTTTTGATCCAGAAGGTGGAGGACCTCCCCGTCCTGTACATTAGCAGGAAGCTGTCAGTGCGTGAGGGGCGCTACAGCACGATTGAGAAAGAGTGTCTGGTGATCAAGTGGGCGGTCCTCGCCCTCCGCTACTACCTGCTGGGGCGCCCTTTCACCCTCTGTTCGGACCACGCGCCCCTCCAGTGGCTCCACCGCATGAAGGATGCCAACGCGCGGATCACCCGTTGGTATCTGGCACTCCAACCCTTCAATTTTAAGGTGGTCCACAGGCTGGGGGCGCAGATGGTCGTGGCGGACTTCCTCTCTCGTCAAGGGGGGAGTCGGCTGCAGGCCAGACGGCCGCCCGGCCAGAGTTGGGCGGTGGGGGTATGTGGCAGCGGGGGCGTGGTCAAGCGCCAGTCTGTGACAGGAGGGCGGAGTCAGGGAAGGTAAGTGGCAGAATCACTACACCTGACAGCAATTAACCTGTGTTTGTGTGTCTCCCCAGTGACCGCGCCCTATTTAAGTAGAGAGCGAGAGCAGAGGGGGCTCTCTCCACAACCAGATGACTGGAATGTGTGTGCGCATGTGTGTGTGTGGCTGAGAGAGAAAGATATTTCCACTGAAAAGTGAAAATAAAAGAGTTTTGCGAACTCAGTCTCTGTCCTGCCGTCCTCTGTGCTCCACCTACACCTAGTGAACCTTACAAATACAAACAGGTCTTCCCACCTGTCAGTGATCTGTTCAGCTGCAAGACCCTGAAATTATTAGCTCTCTGACGGAGAAGATTCCCGTGCTAGAAGCGCATGTCCAGGCTTTAGAGAAGGTTAGTGCGCGTGAGAACAGTGTAGTTTCTGTAGGGGAAAGTCTGGATGCCCTAGGTGGAGTTAGTAATCCCCCAACTCCGGCATTAGAGCTCTTACAGTAGGGCAAATGGGTGACGGCTTGGTGGCATAAGCGTAGAGCCAAAGCTACCGCTGAGACTCGCCCACGGGGGCACCACTCCTCTCCGCGTCACGTGTCGAACAGGTTTGCTCTCCTTAGTGATGCACCCGCTGAGAAACCTGAAAGAGCTCTGGTTATAAGGGACTATCATACGGCACGTGAAATTAGCTCAGCCTTTAGGGGCACCAGCAGCTTTAGTCAGGTGTATACCGGGAGCCAGGGTGCCGGACACGGCAGGTAATCTTAGGGTCCTAGGCAAGCACAGGTTCTCAAAGATAGTTATCCATGCAGGAGCTAATGATATACGCCTTTGTCAGTCTGAGGTTACTAAGAGTAACTTTGTAGAGGTGTTTAAATTAGCGAAGGCGATGTCCGATGCTGTAGTATGCTCTGGCCCCATCCCAATGCGGCGTGGCGATGTAGCTTACAGCAGGTTATGGTTGATGAACTGCTGGCTGTCCAGGTGGTGCTCTGAAAACAGTGTGGGCTTTAATAGATAATTGGGCTAATTTTGAGGGCACCGCTGGCCTGTTAGGGCGGGATGGTATCCATCCCACTCGGGAAGGTGCTGCTCTCATTTCCTGCAGCATAGGTCATAGTCTCAGAACAGGCCTAGTTAATTTCTGACAATCCAGAGCCAAGGCCAGGGAGCAGATGAACAGGCTAAACCGACTGTCTGCTACCTGCACAGAGTCGTCACTCAGGGTCCGCTACATCGAGACTGTGTCTGTTCCCCGAGCTCAACAAAAAGGTAGAAACTTTCAGAGAGTTTGTTCCAGTAACCTAATCAATATAAAATTAGATCATACTGACTGTACAGCTGCTGCTAGCACCTTTGATCTAAAGGTGGGGCTATTAAATATTAGATCTTTTGCATCTAAAGCGCTAATGGTTAATGAACTCATTACTGATCAGGAGTTTAATGTACTTTGTTTAACTGAAACATGGATTAAGCCAAATGAATATATAGCATTAAATGAAGCGAGTCCTCCTGGATACAGTTATATACACCAGCCTCGTCAAACTGGCAGAGGAGGAGGCGTTGAGGTTATTTATAATGATTATCTAGGTGTAACACAAAAACCTGGTTATAAATTGAATACATTTGAAGTTCTTCATACTAATATAATGTATGTAGCCTTGAAAAATAAGTCTACCCAGTTAATTCCATTGCTTATTATTTACAGGCCCCCGGGGCCATATTCTGAGTTTCTTTCTGAATTTGCAGATTTTATCTCAGATCTGGTTATTTCCTTAGACAAAGCTTTAGTTGTCGGAGATTTTAATATTCACTTCAATAACCCAGAAGACCTCTGAAAACAGCGTTTGTGTCCATTTTAGATTCAGTAGGGATTAATCAGAATGTCATAGGACCGACCCATAATGGTGGTCACACCCTTGATCTAATACTAACATTCAGGTTAAATGTAGACAATATAGTCATACTTCCACAGTCTGAAGTTCTCAGATCATTATCTCATCTCATTCAAACTATGTCTGAGTAATAATATATGCACCTCACCACGCTACTGTATTAAATGTACATTCACGTCAACTACTGCACAGAGCTTTATAAATGATCTCCCAGAGTTATCAACTTTGATTGGGTCACTGTCAGCCCCTGCAGAACTTGATCAGGCAACTGAATGCTTAGAGTCAACATTCCGCCATAACTTAGATAATGTAGCTCCTCTAAAAAGGAAAATGGTCAGAGACAAAAAATTAGCACCCTGGTATAATGAGGACACTCGCACTTTAAAACAGACCACTTGAAAACTGGAACGTAAATGGCGTCAAACAAAATTGGTAGTGTTCAAATTAGCGTGGAAGGAGAGCTTCCTGAAGTATAGAAAAGCTCTTAGTGCTGCTAGATCAACATATCTCTCCTCCCTAATAGAAGATAACAAAAATAATCCTAGATTCCTATTTAATACTGTAGCAAAATTAACCAGGAATAAGTCCACTATAGACACATGCACACCTGCAGTATATAATAGTAACAATTTCATGAATTTTTTTAATGACAAAATTGAGAATATCCAACAAAAAATTCAAACTACTAATTTAAAGGAACAGCCCACCGTACTTCCATCATGAAATGTGCTCTTATCTGAATTGAGACGAGCTGCTCCGTACCTGTCCGAGCTTTGCGCGACCTCCCAGTCAGTCAGACGCAGTCAGACGCGCTGTCACTCCTGTTAGCAATATAGCTAGGCTCAGTATGGCCAATGGTATTTTTTGGGGCTGTAGTTAGATGCGACCAAACTCTTCCGCGTTTTTCCTGTTTACATAGGTTTATATGACCAGTGATATGAAACAAGTTCAGTTACACAAATTGAAACGTAGCGATTTTCTATGCAATGGAAAGTCCGCACTATAATGACAGGAGTACTAACACCTTCTGCGCGCTTTGGCAGTGCATTGATATCTGAGCTCTGTATCAATGCGCTGCCGAAGCGTGCAGAAGGTGTTAGTACGCCTGTCATTATAGTGTGGACTTTCCATAGCATAGAAAATCACTACGTTTCAATTTGTGTAACTGAACTTGTTTCATATCACTGGTCATATAAACCTATGTAAACAGGAAAAACGCGGAAGAGTTTGGTCGCATCTAACTACAGCCCCAAAAAATACCATTGGCCATACTGAGCCTAGCTACATTGCTAACAGGAGTGACAGCACGTCTGACTGACTGGGAGGTCGCGCAAAGCTCGGACAGGTACGAAGCAGCTCGTCTCAATTCAGATAAGAGCACATTTCATTATGGAAGTACGGTGGACTGTTCCTTTAAGGTCAGACAATGAAAGTGACCTTGTAGTTAACTATATAACTGTATCAGATCATCAGTTAGAATGTTTTACTCCCCTTAAAGAAACTGAATTACTTTCATTAATCTCG
The DNA here is from genome assembly GCF_027579695.1 of Neoarius graeffei. Lineage (NCBI taxonomy): Eukaryota > Metazoa > Chordata > Actinopteri > Siluriformes > Ariidae > Neoarius > Neoarius graeffei. Next base: position 757,990 of record NC_083587.1, read on the forward strand.
GCATCAAAAGCCTCAACTTGTGAACTAGATCCCTTACCTACACGTCTATTCAAACAGATAATACCTGAAGTAATTGAACCACTTCTAAAAATAATAAATTCTTCTCTTACGATTGGCTATGTACCCAAATCCTTTAAACAAGCAGTTATCAAACCCCTGATTAAGCCTAGGTCACAACCGGCCGTACATGCTCCTACGGCCGGTCTACGTGCAAAAAACGCAAGAAACGCATGGAGGGCGCGCGTGTGACGTGCTGATTTTCGAGCCGTAGACTGGCCACAGAGGTTCTTTGTCATGTCAAACAAACTCTACGGGCGCTTACGTTTTTTTCAGGTTGCAAGACAAACTTGCAGCCAACGTGCATCTTTCTCCATGAAAAAAAAAAAAAAAAAAGCAGCAATTTGGGAAACTCCAAAAATCGCACAGCCAAAAAATTGTACGTCCGGTTGTGACCCAGGCTTTAAAAAACCTGACCTTGATCCCTGTCAGCTGTCCAATTATAGGCCAATATCAAACCTCCCCTATTGGAGATAACTCCAAGAGATAACTTGGAGATAACTCCAAGATCCTTGAAAAAGCTGTGGCACAGCAGTTATGCTCATATTTACATAGGAATAACATCCATGAAATGTATCAGTCAGGATTTAGACCTAATCACAGCACAGAAATAGCTTTGGTTAAAGTAGTAAATGACCTACTGTTGGTGTCTGATCAGGGCTGTGTCTCGCTACTTGTGTTGCTTGACCTTAGTGCAGCATTTGATACCATTGATCAGTCCCCCCAGGATTTCGCGGGCCTTTTTTGTGATTGTTGCGGGCTAAAATGTCTGATGTTGCGGGGGGTTTTCCAAAAAATTGCGATGAAAGTTGCAGTGTTTTTTAGGTTTTTGTTGCGATTACATTGCAGGAGGAAGTGAAAGTTGCAAGGAATTTTTGCGATTTTCTCTTTTTGTGATTAAAATTGAGTATGTTAAATATTAAGTTATTACTGGAAAACTATTGATAAAAAAAAACAGACACTGAGAAATGGTCCTATAAACAACTTTACCAATATATAAGATTACCAGGACTACAAAAATGCAGAAAAATAGGCTTTACTTATCCAAATGCACCTGTTGGTTCAAAAGTTAAAGTGCATAGAACCTCACAGCACAACATGAAGTTACCTTAAAATATAACATAAATGCCTCAGCTTTCATGTAAGAAAAAAAACTAATACTAGTACTGTGTGCAGGCAGTCTCTCCTGAAGACTAAATTAAACAATAATTATAAACTAATAAAATAAATGGCTCAGGCTTCATAGAAGAAAAAAACCAACAATTTGAACAGAATCTCACAGTATGATGCTGAAGCTGCCTAAACAATGGAAAATAAAATACCATTTTGGCAAAAATGTTGGCATCCATTAATTTCTTGTATTAAGTAAAAAAATAAAGTGCACACAGTCCTTCACTGTAAACATAACACACTTTCAGTAACAGAATTTAAGCCTATATAAACACTGCCTCGCACATGCTGCTTCTCTTGAACGTATACACGGAAGTAAGCAGTGTTGCCAGATACTGCTGAAGTTTCCTAGCCCAAAATATGTTCAAAACCCGCCAAAATGCACTTGAAACCGCCCAATCTGGCAACACTGGAAGTAAGGCGGAAGGTAGTTTGTCGATGTCACCTCAAGACGACGCCAACGATTGGTCAAATTTGCAGTAAAGTTGCGGTGATTGGATATAATTGCAACACTGCCCTGAATTCACGGGGATTGGTTGAATTTGCGTTGAAGTTGCAAATCGCAACATCGCGAAATCCTGGAGGGTCTGATTGATCATTCCATTCTTCTGGATAGACTAGGAAATGTTGTGGGAGTTAAGGGAATGGCCCTCTCCTGGCTCAGCTCTTATTTAACTGATCGTTATCAGTATGTTGATATAAATGGTGATATTTCTCGACGTACTGAGGTAAAGTTTGGTGTTCCACAAGGTTCTGTCTTGGGTCCACTGCTTTTTTCTCTATATATGTTACCTCTGGGTGATATTATTCATAAACATGGTATTAGTTTCCACTGTTATGCTGATGAGACACAGTCGTATGTTTCTGCAAAACCTGATGAGAGAGACCAGCTTTATCGAACTGAGGAATGTGTTAAGGACATTAGACACTGGATGCTTATTAACTTCCTTCTGCTTAACTCTGACAAGACTGAAGTACTTGTACTAGGACCACATACAGCTGATTCCACAGTGACTCTGGATGGCCTTTCTGTTTCTTCACGTGCAGCAGTAAAAGACCTCGGAGTGATTATTGACCCCAGTCTTTCATTTGAAAATCACATTGATAACATTACCCGGATAGCTTTCTTTCATCTCAGAAATATTGGCAAGATAAGAAATTTAATGTCACTACATGACACGGAAAAACTAGTTCATGCTTTCGTTACCTCCAGGTTGGATTATTGTAATGCCTTACTGTCTGGATGTTCCAATAAGTGCATAAACAAGTTCCAGTTAGTTCAAAATGCAGCAGCAAGAGTCCTTACTAGAAATAGAAAATATGACCCCATCACCCCTGTCTTATCCACACTGCATTGGCTCCCCATCAAATTTTATATTGATTATAAAATACTACTATTGACCTTTAAAGCACTGAATGGTCTCGCACCACAGTACCTGAGTGAACTTCTGCTCCTCTATGACCCACCACACCTACTTAGATCAAAAGGTGCAGGCTATCTGCTGGTACCTCATATAGTGAAGGCTACATCAGGGGGCAGAGCCTTTTCTTACAAAGCTCCACAGTTATGGAACAGCCTTCCAAGTAATGTTCGGGAATCAGACACAGTCTCAGTGTTTAAGTCTCGGCTGAAAACATATCTGTTTAGTCAAGCCTTTTGTTAATGGTGTTTATGAGCTAAAGGTGTAGATCTAGAGGGTCCTCAGACAGAGTGTGTTTTGGTAAACTGGGATGTATGGATGCTGTCAGTCCCCACTCACTTGCTCACTCGAGTTTGTTGACGGTGTAGTGGCTGCTGCTTTATGTCACGGGGCTCCCTCATGCCTGTGTTACCTTCTGGCTCTCCCCTTTTAGTTATGCTGTCATAGTTAGTTGCCGGAGTCCCTGCTTGTACTCAGTGCAATATGTATACTGCTCCTACTTATTAAGGTGACGTTGGGCATACCTAACCACCTGTGTTTTCTTTCCCTCTCCCCCCCCCAAATCTGTCCCTCTGAGTTACATGGAGTCAACAGGAAATCTTTTGGTGGAGACCTCAACTGGCTATCGTAGCCTGCAGGGAATCGGCCGTCAGACTTCTGTCGCATGTCCCAGACCTGGTGAAATGTAACTGAATTGTCTTGGAAAGCCCCAAGGGTCCCATCTGCATCCCATCACCCAATCAAGCATCCAGCCAGAGCAGGTTATGATATTTTTTAACCATATTAACATGCCATTGTTGTGTATTATGCCTGATGTCAAGACTCTCGTCTCTGCGAGCCTACCACACAGATTTAATACTTGTGTCATTTTTAGGGCATACCTAACAACCTGTGTTTTCTCCCCCCCCCCATCTGTCCCTCTGAGTTACATGTTGGTCCTGAGATTGAGATGCTGACCTCTTCTGCCCCCCAGACCTGCTTGATCCATCCTGGTGCCCTGTGTCTGGTTGGAGTTTTATCGCATCGCTCCTGTGGAGGACGGCCCCATGAGGACAGTTGAAAGGTCCACCTGGAGGACGCTCTGGACTCTTACAGTAATGCTTTTATGGTTGAGGACTACAGTTGACTTGCTAACTTTAGGACTGCAGTCGTCATGAACAGTTTTGCACTCAAATTTCCATCAATGAAGAGTTACATCATCAACAAAACTGTCTTCATGTTAAAACTGTTAATGTTATAGTCATGCTGTCTGTTGTTGCCCAAATGAGTATGGGTTCCTTTTTGAGTCTGGTTCCTCTCGAGGTTTCTTCCTCATGTCGTTTGAGGGAGTTTTTCCTTGCCACCGTCGCCACAGGCTTGCTCATTGGGGATAGATTAGGGACAAAATTAGCTCATGTTTTAAGTCGTTCAAATTCTGTAAAGCTGCTTTGCGACAATGCTTATTGTTAAAAGCGCTATACAAATAAACTTGACTTGAAATGCCCTCACTGGTGCAGTTTCAGAAGCTGAACTCAGGGTGGATTTCTTGAGGGTCTGTACCAGCTGAGGAAGCGCAGACAGGGTCACATATTGTTCCCCACTCAGGAACACTGTAGCCCCCTCGAAAGATTCAAGAATCTGAGTCAGTTCTTCAGTCAAGATCCCCTGCTCTGGCTTCAGATCCAAATAGTGATGCTTTCCCCGTGGGTTGACTGCAGGATCAGAAAGAGCTGCAGCCACTGGCCATCTCTGTTCAAGGAGCCTGGATAGCATATGAAGTGTACTGTTCCACTGAGTACTGATATCCTGTACCAACATGTGCTGTTGCACTCCCATTTGCTGCTGCTTTTCTTTAAGTTTTGTGCAGGCCAGTTCACTCTTTTTAAAGTGCTCCACCAGGCATCTCGCAGAGGCCACACAACTTGAGATGGATTTGTTATTTTTCAGTGTATTCTGCACAACCAAATTCAGTGTGTGCCCTGCACATCTAACAGAGGCCCATCCATGTCTCTCTTTCAGAATTCTAGCAGCTGCCACTACATTGGCCCCATTGTCATGGACAACTGCCTTCACCTTTTCAAAAGGAATGTGAAATTTGGTAGCAGCCTCCTCCAGCCAATCTGCAATGTTTGTGGCTGTATGCCTCTCCTCTAGAGACATTATAGTAAGGGAGAGGGACTTCATTTCCCAGTCATCTCCCAAAAAATGACATGTGACCCCCAGATAAGCCTCTGTGGCCACACTCGTCCAAATGTCTGTTGTCAGTGCAACACAGTCTGTCTCCTGAAGAACACTCTTTAATGTATGTTATTTCTGAGTACTTTTGCGCCATCATATTTGTGAAATATGTTCTTGAGGGAATGGTGCATTTGGGATTGAAAGCTTTGATCATATTCTTAAATCCTGTGTCCTCCACCATGGACAGTGGGCGCATGTCTGTGATGAGCATATTTAAAATGCTGTTGGTAAAAACTGCAGCTTCTTCCACAGTGCAGGAGGGGCCTGAACGAACGAAGCTGTCCATGCGCTGTTGTGATGTACTGTGGGGGAAAAAAAAAAAAAAAAAAAAAAAAAAAACATTGATTTGTACAACAAATGCTACAAACTCGCCCAAAAGTAAATCTATATGCTAATGAATGTAGATTTGTCCATCTGTAGCATTTATTATTACTACTTTATGTATGGGAAAGGCATGTTTTGAGATGTAAACTCTGTGCGTGTGTGCGTACACACGCGGGAGGGAGAGATGAAGAGGGATGAATTACGAGTGAGATTTTGGGGCATTTGCTCTCTTGTTACTTATCATGCCTCATCACTATCGACTCATAACACAGGCTACAAATAATTACAAATACTGTACTAATGTTCTAACAAGCGAGTGTTCATATCAGTTAGCAATCGTAAAAATACGTTACCTTGTAGAGGCTCCCAGTCCGCTTGGAGAAGTGCAGTTCATGTGAGGATGCTTTCGGTTCAGGTGCTGCAGCAGTGACGAAGTACTATTATGGTAGGCCAGGTCCGTTTTACAGTGTATACACTGCACTACGTTGTACGCCTTACGAAGCGTAAAATGGTCCCACACTTTAGAAATTTTCTGCCTTTTACGCACACCGGTATCTTCGTTTTCCGCCACTGCCAGAGAGCAAATTAAATCGTGCCGCCTTAAATCTTTGAAATGCGCGTCAATTATTACAGTCTGTGTGAAACAATGATACCGGAGCTGCGCAGTCGTCTACAAAGCGGGAGTAATACGATAGCAGAGACATTTAAAATAGACGGACTTTGGTGACATGAATTAAACGAAGCCTCGAGGCAAAGAATTTGCCTCGAACATTTTTTGTAATCGAATTATTTGAGTTACTCGAATAATCATTTCAGCCCTAGTGTCAATTCTATCTTTTTTAACTAGGTGGCACTATGGAGTTAATGAAACCCACCTACACGAATTTTCAATATCACCTCAAATTGTATCACAGGACAAACGTGCAAAATTCCATGAGTTTTTGGCCATTATAAGCCCCTCAGAACAGCGCCGGAACATTTCAAAATCCCTCATTCCATCCAGCATGGCTGACTTCCTGTTGGGCGGAGTCATATACAACCAAGTGAAATTTGTCCTTTACCACAAGAGTATCGATCACACCAAATCTCCTGCCGATCTGAGCAACTTCATCTCAACCATAGCTTGTTCTGGGGGCACTATAGGGCTTTGGGACCACGCCCAGTCCCTTGCTCAGTGTAACTTTGTGATCTTATGCACATTTGATCAGTGTGCCAAAATTCATGAGTTTAAGCATCGCAAGTGCCTCAAAAACAAGTTTTCCTGCAGAGAAAAAAAATAATTAGAAGAAAAAAACAACATGCCGAAAACAATAGGGCTTTGCACCTACAGTGCACCTCAGTGCTCAGGCCCTAAAAACAGCACAAAAATTAACCATTTTGAAGACAGGTTAAGCCTTACTTACACAAAAGACGGTGCCTGGCTGACCCCCAGGTGAAATTATCATGGGATGCGTGACGTCATGTGCAAGAGGTCTATTTGTCCATCTCTTAATTGACCTGAACTGTCTGCCCAAGGGCATCAGTTCAAAGAGAGAATATCTGGGGTGGGACGGATCTTTTAATATACCCTGGGTTCTTTTGAGGCAGCAGGAACTGTAAAGCTCTTCCAGGCAGGGGACAGGGCATCCGATGATTATCTGGGCGGTGGTGACGACCTTCTGGAGCACTTTTCTCTCTGCTGCTATGCAGCTAGCAAACCACACACTGATGCAGTATGTAAGTATGCTCTCTGTGGAGCAATGGTAGAAGGACACAAGCAGTTTTTGAGTGAGGTGGTTCTTCCTGAGGATCCTCAGGAAGTCTTTGCTGTGCCTTATTTATCACTTGTGTGGTGTTGGTGCTCCAGGTCAGGTCCTCCTCCATGTGCACCCCCCCAGGAACCGGAAGTCCAAGATCCTCTCTACACATTCCCCACTGATGAGAATAGGCTGAATGTCCGTTTTCTTTTTCCTGAAGTCTATGAGCAGCTCCTTGGCTTTGGTAGTGTTGAGGACCAGGTTGTTGTCTCTGCACCACCCAGACAGCTGGTCCACCTCATCCTGATAAGCAGACTCCTTCCTCCCCAGAGATGAGCCCCACTATCATCCGCAAATTTGACAATGTCATTACTGGAGTGAGCAGGATGCAGTCGTAAGTGAAGAGGGTGAAGAGTAGGAGGCTCAGCACACAGCCCTGTGGGAAGCCAGTGCTAAGGCTGAGATGTGGGGGGGCCTACTCTCACCCTTTGGGAGCAATCAGACAGGAAGTCCTTTATCCAAAGGCAGATGGATTGAGACAGTCCCAGGTCTGTCGGCTTGGACACAAGTCTGTGAGGGAGAATGGTGTTGAATGCTGAGGTAAAGTTCACAAAGAGCAGCCCAACATAGCTCTCCTGTTGCTCAAGGTGAGTAAGGGCAGTGTGGAAAGTTGTGGTTATGGCATCCTCTGGACCTGTTAGCTCTGCAAGCATACTGGTGTCTGTCTAACATGGGTGGGAAGCTTGCAATGATGAGTCCGGACCAGTTTCTCAAAGCACTTCATGATGACAGCAGTAAGTGCCACTGGACAGTGGTCATTCAGGCTGCTGCTGATGGTCTGTTTTTGGCAGTGGAACTATCGAGAGGACTTCAGGCAGGGAGGGACGGTGGACTGGGATAGGGACTGGTTGACTTCTCGTGATATCCTGTGGTCTGTACATAACATGGTTCAAGGAGATGCATGTCTCCAAGATGCATGTCCGTCAGAAATACTGGCCAGAGGTGATCAATTACTGCAGGAGTCTTGGTCAAGGTGGCCCATTGCTATTTAGCCCCTAATACCCTCTAAACTTAAATATTAACAGTCCCATGAGCCTTTGCACTCTGGCAAGGCTCAGTGGAACTGGCAACATCTAGGGTGACTGCCTTTTCTGGTCACGACAACAATAATCCTCCTCCCTGGACCTAAAATTATTTTCAAAATCAAACTGAGAATGGGATTAAAGGCCATTTAGTTTTAAAAAATGTAAAATTTCTAAATAAGTGATTACAACGGGTGGTGTAGTGGTTAGCGCTGTTGCCTCACAGCAAGAAGGTCCAGGTTCGAGCCCCGTGGCCAGCGAGGGCCTTTCTGTGTGGAGTTTGCATCTTCTCCACGTGTCCGTGTGGGTTTCCTCCGGGTGCTCCGGTTTCCCCCACAGTCCAAAGACATGCAGGTTAGGTTAACTGGTGACTCTAAATTGACCGTAGGTGTAAGTGTGAGTGTGAATGGTTGTCTGTGTGTCAGCCCTGTGATGACCTGGCGACTTGTCCAGGGTGTACCCCGCCTTTTGCCCGTAGTCAGCTGAGATAGCCTCCAGCTTGCCTGCAACCCTGTAGACCAGGATAAAGTGGCTAAAGATAATGAGATGAAGTGATTACAACCCTTTTTAATTAAAAAGCAAAGTCATTGTTGTATTTAAAAATATATATTATTTCATAAGCCTGTCTAAAAACGCATGGGGTTGCTCAAAATTCCACAGCACACTTTGTCTCATAGCACACCAGGTATATACCATACAATAGTGCTTGAATGTTTGTGAACCCTTTAGAATTTTCTATATTTCTGCATAAATATGACCTAAAACATCATCGGATTTTCACACAAGTCCTAAAAGTAGATAAAGAAAACCCAGTTAAACAAATGAGACAAAAATATTATACTTGGTCATTTATTTATTGAGGAAAATGATCCAATATTACAAATCTGTGAGTGGCAAAAGTATGTGAACCTTTACTTTCAGTATCTGGTGTCACCCTCCAGTGCAGCAATAACTTCAACTAAATGTTTCCGGTAACTGCTGATCCGTCCTGCACACTGGCTTGGAGGAATTTTAGCCCATTCCTCCATACAGAACAGCTTCAACTCTGGAATGTTGGTAAGTTTCCCCACATGAACTGCTCACTTCAGGTTCTTCCCACAATATTTAGATTGGATTAAAGTCAGGACATTGACTTGGCCATTCCAAAACATTAACTTTATTCTTCTTTAACCATTCTTTGGTAGAACGACTTGTGTGCTTAGGGTCATTGTCTTGCTGCATGACCCACCTTCTCTTGAGATTCAGTTCATGGACAGATGTCCTGACATTTTCCTTTAGAATTTGCTGGTATAATTCAGAATTCATTGTTCCATCAATGATGGCAAGCCGTCCTGGCCCAGATGCAGCAAAACAGGCCCAAACCATGATACTACTACCACCACCATGTTTCACAGATGGGATAAGGTTCTTATGCTGGAATGCAGTGTTTTCCTTTCTCCAAACATAACACTTCTCATTTAAATCAAAAAGTTCTATTTTGGTCTCATCCATCCACAAAACATTTTGCTAATAGCCTTCTGGCTTGTCCACGTGATCTTTAGCAAGCTGCAGACGAGCAGCAATGTTCTTTTTGGACAGCAGTGGCTTTCTCCTTGCAACCCTGCCATGCACACCATTGTTGCTCAAGTATTCTCCTGATGGTAGATTCATGAACATTAACATTGGCTAATGTGAGAGAGGCCTTCGGTTGCTTAGAAGTTACCCTGGGGTCCTTTGTGACCTCGCCGACTATTACACGCGGCGATCTTTGTTGGCCGACCACTCCTGGGGAGGGTAACAATGGTCTTGAATTTCCTCAATTTGTACATAATCTGTCTGACTGTGGATTGCTGGAGTCCAAACTCTTTAGGAGATGGTTTTGTAAACTCTTTCAGCCTGATGAGCATCAACAGCGCTTTTTCTGAGGTCCTCAGAAATCTCCTTTGTTCGTGCCATGATACACTTCCACAAACGTGTTGTGAAGATCAGACTTTGATAGATCCCTGTTCTTTAAATAAAACAGGGTGCCCACTCACACCTGATTGTCATCCTGACGGTCAAACACCTGACTCTAATTTCACCTTCAAATGAACTGCTAATCCTAGAGATTCACACACTTTTCCTACTCACAGATATGTCTCATCTCATTATCTCTAGCTGCTTTATCCTGTTCTACAGGGTCACAAGCAAGCTGGAGCCTATCCTAGCTGACTATGGGCGAAAGACAGGGTACACCCTGGACAAGTCGCCAGATCATCACAGGGCTGACACAGACAGAGAACCATTCACACTCACATTCACACCTACGGTCAATTTAGAGTCACCAGTTAACCTAACCTGTATGTCTTTGGACTGTGGGGGAAACCGGAGCACCCGGAGGAAACCCATGCTCACAAATATGTAATATTGGATCATTTTCCTCAATAAATAAATGACCAAGTATAATATTTTTGTCTCATTTGTTTAACTGGGTTCTCTTTATCTACTTTTAGGACTTGTGTGAAAATCTGATGTTTTAGGTTATAATTATGCAGAAATATAGAAAATTCTAAAGGGTTCACAAACTTTCAAGTACCTCTGTACATATCCAAATCAACCCTCACCAAACCGATGTTGAAATTATACGAGGGCAAGTCAAAAATTCTCAGACAAATGAAAAAAATCTTTATTTATGAAAATAACAAAGCTATTTCTCTACATATCCTCCATTTAAGTCTAAACACTTCTGCAAGCGATGTTTTCATCGGAGAATTCCTTCTTTGAATTCCTTTTGAAATTATAACCTCTGTCTTAGAACTTTTTGACTTTTGTTTGCACTTATGAATTCATGGAAATGAAACTGATTGCGTAAAAAGTCATACCAATTGCATACCCCAGCATCAAACCAACTCTCATAGTGGCAAATTGTGTGGCATCGAAAATCATCAGATCATTGGTGTGGTCAGAAGTTTTATATTAACTTTAGCATTAATTATAGCTAACAATATATGTTCAAATCCTGTAGTGTCATGCTTCTCTGTTTAGCCTTGACATTTAGAAAAGAAACAAACTGCAAGTGTGAATGAATAAGTTCTTTGTTTTTGCGCGCGTGTGAGAAGCTGCTACTGGGTTGTCGTGGATGCGGCAGAGTCAAGGAAAACTTGGGACAGTTTTTCTCAGCTGCAGTTGGGAAAACAGACTATTACAAAATGTTGATGGAAGCTATGATTATGACTAATATCTTGTGTAAGACAGGAAGCTGAACATGCCTAGAAGTAAATATGGGAGGACCTATGTTAGTGACTACCTGGGCTTGTGATTTTATGGGACTTTCATTAAATTATACAATAAATAAATACATTTGCTTGAGCATTATTCAGGTGTTACTCGTATTTCTATTATTAACAGGTGAATTTCCACCACACTGGCTAAAAGAATCGATGTAGGATCGCATTGTGATCAAACTTGTGATTTACACCACTCATCCACATATCAGTGACAAGAAGAAATTGATGTTAATTGGAGCTACTTTCATCTAGTCATCATATTTTGTTTCTTAAAAATATACAATCTTCATAATAAATTTATGACAAACTCACAACTGAGGAGTCTCCACTGTTCCTGGCTTCCTCTCTGTTTACCAGCTCTACCTGGCAGGGTCCAAAGTGTGCACCTACTGGAACAGTCTCCCCCTTATTAAACACTCCCAGGCTTGCATCAGGAATACTGGACTTCTGGATTTCTAGCCCAGAAGGAAGAGTTTGTCTGGCTCGGTCAGGGACTCCCATGGGAACAGAAGTATCTGGGATGAAGAGGGGCGGTCCATGAACCTCACATTTGTTGAAGAAGAAGGATTTGCAAAATTTGCAGTCTGGGAGTAGAGAAAACACAACAGGAAGAAATGAGGCCCAAATGTGTGTATGTATCTAAGACCACACACACAGTACATTAGTCCTGTATAAAAATTATCATAAGAAAGTTTGCCAGTAAGGTTCACTGAGCATCTGGTTGAGACTAGAGATGTCCGTCAGGACTGAGATCTCACAGGAGTACACACAAGGTACACAAGTACGAATTGTTTTTACTTCCTTGTGGGCATAAACAAGTGGTCAGAAGCTTGCAGGGCAAAATAAAACCATGTTCATTAGCATGACTGTGGCACTATGTGATGTATTTACAGCATTCTTAGGACCTGCCTGGTCAGGGTCATGGTTGTTTTCAAAGAACTTGCTTATCTTTTGGGAAACAGAATATCCCAAATTTGTTATGAAATCACATGCAGGTACAAACAAAAATAACTGTCCACACAGTAAGTAAGTCTCATCTCATCTCATTATCTCTAGCCACTTTATCCTTCTACAGGGTCGCAGGCAAGCTGGAGCCTATCCCAGCTGACTACAGGCGAAAGGCAGGGTACACCCTGGACAAGTCGCCAGGTCATCACAGGGCTGACACATAGACACAGACAACCATTCACACTCACATTCACACCTACGGTCAATTTAAAGTCACCAGTTAACCTAACCTGCATGTCTTTGGACTGTGGGGGAAACCGGAGCACCCGGAGGAAACCCACGCGGACACGGGGAGAACATGCAAACTCCGCACAGAAAGGCCCTCGCCGGCCCCCGAACCCAGGACCTTCTTGCTGTGAGGCGACAGCGCTAACCACTACACCACCGTGCCGCCCAGTAAGTAAGTAAGTAAATAAATAAAATAGTCCAACGCACATCTCTGAGCTTGCTGACAATTCTGGTATTTCTAGGCCTAGGCATTTTTCCAAATGCCATACATCTAGAATTCATATTTAATTTAAAAAAAATTATGAAAAAAAATTCACACCTAGTGGCAATTTAAGCATAACCAATTTGCTGAAGGAGAAACCAGTGGGGGCGGCACGGTGGTGTACTGGTTAGCGCTGTTGCCTCACAGCAAGAAGGTCCAGGTTCGAGCCCCGTGGCCGGCAAGGGCCTTTCTGTGCAAAGTTTGCATGTTCTCCCCATGTCCGTGTGGGTTTCCTCCGGGTGCTCCGATTTCCCCCACAGTCCAAAGACATGCAGGTTAGGTTAACTGGTGACTCTAAATTGAGCGTAGGTGTGAATGTGAGTGTGAATGGTTGTCTGTGTCTATGTGTCAGCCCTGTGATGACCTGGCGACTTGTCCAGGGTGTACCCCGCCTTTCGCCCGTAGTCAGCTGGGATAGGCTCCAGCTTGCTTGCGACCCTGTAGAACAGGATAAAGCGGCTAGAGATGATGAGATGAGAAACCAGTGGACCCAGAGGAAGGAAGTGTAGGGTTTCTACACTGACGGAGGAGAACTTGCAAAACTTCATACAGACAGCAACCCAAGCTTAGAATCAAATCCAGGACCCTGGAGGTGCGCCACTGTGATGCCCCTAAACCTGTATACAGATATTTGGACTCCTGTCCATCACACCCATCTGTGCTGATTGAGCATCCCATTCCAGGGGCATACTCTCTGTCCCCTATTAATCACAGCCGACTGGGGTCTTCTGTGAGCTCATGCATGTGGGAAAGAGAGCACATGGCACTGTCCTCCGGGTGCGTTTTGCTATCCTGTGACACAGCATGAGCTGCATTTGGAAAAGAGGAGGTTGATGGCTTTACATGTCTTGGAGGAAGCACGTGTTAGCCTTCGCTCACATGGTTAGAGGAGACCTGGATGGTGGATGGATACTAGCAGGTGACCACAATGGGGAGAAAATGGGTGGAAAAAAAACCTATAGTCTTCTAATGTGGTGAAGACGTTAAGACACGTTTATTTAGCATTTATGGAAGGGGACCCAGGTAACAGTCAGTAAGTTTCCCAAGATGGAGGCGTCTTCAGGACAGAGGAGTTTGTGCTTTCTGGTTTATCAGTCACACAACATCCCACATTTTTTTTTGTCTCAGAATATTCTCAGCTGGAGAGAATGACATTCTATGTAAACAGAAACAAATAAAACATGCAATGTATCATTCATAAATTAAAAATTGTAATTGTAAGCAAATCACTGTGGTATGAGGGGAATAATACACTTTGGGCCTTGCTGTCATATGAAAATAAACAAGATGAGTGTCATCTATATCCCCCACCCTACAGTGGTGCTTGAAAAAGTTTGTGAACCCTTTAAAATTTTCTCTATTTCTGCATAAATATGGCCTAAAACATCATCAGATTTTCACACAAGTCCAAAAAGTAGATAAAGAAAACCCAGTTAAACAAATGAAACAAAAATATTATACTTGGTCATTTATTTATTGAGAAAAATGAACCAATATTACATATCTGTGAGTAGCAAAAGTATGTGAATCTTTGCTTTCAGTATCTGGTGTGACCCCCTTGTGCAGCAATAACTGCAACTAAACGTTTCCGGTAACCGTTGATCAGTCTTGCACACCGGCTTAGAGGAATTTTAGCCCATTCCTCCGTACAGAACAGCTTCAACTCTGGGATGTTGGTGGGTTTCCTCACAAACTGCTCGCTTCAGGTTCTTCCACAACATTTTGGTTGGATTAAGGTCAGGACGTTGATTTGGCCATTCCAAAACATTAACTTTATTCTTCTTTAACCATTCTTTGGTAGAAAGACTTGTGTGCTTAGGGTCGTTGTCTTGCTGCATGCCCCACCTTCTCTTGAGATTCAATTCATGGACAGATGTCCTGACATTTTCCTTTAGAATTCGCTGGTATAATTCAGAATTCATTGTTCCATCAAATGATGGCAAGCCATCTTGGCCCAGATGCAGCAAAACAGGCCCAAACCATGATACTACCACCACCATGTTTCACAGATGGGATAAGGTTCTTCTGCTGGAATGCAGTGTTTTCCGTTCTCCAAACATAACGCTTCTCATTTAAACCAAAAAGTTCTATTTTAGTCTTATCTTTCCACGAAACATTTTTCCAATAGCCTTCTGGCTTGTCCATGTGATCTTTAGCAAACTGCAGATGAGCAGCAATGTTCTTTTTGGAGAGCAGTGGCTTTCTCCTTGCAACCCTGCCATGCACACCATTGTTGTTCAGTGTTCTCCTGATGGTGGATTCATGAACATTAACATTAGCCAATGGCCTTCAGTTGCTTAGAAGTTACCCTGGGGTCCTTTGTGACCTCCCCAACTATTACATGCCTTGCTCTTGGAGTGATCTTTGTTGGTCGACCACTCCTGAGGAGGGTAACAATGGTCTTGAATTTCCTCCATTTGTACACAATCTGTCTGACTGTGGATTGGTGGAGTCCAAACTCTTTAGAGATGGTTTTGTAACTTTTTCCAGCCTAATGAGCATCAACAATGCTTTTTCTGAGGACCTCAGAAATCTCCTTTGTTCGTGCCATGATACACTTTCATGTGTTGTGAAAATCAGACTTTGATAGATCCTTGTTCTTTAAATAAAACAGGGTGCCCAATCACACCTGATTGTCATCCTATTGATTGAAAACACCTGACTAATTTCACCTTCAAATTAACTGCTAATCCTAGAGATTCACATACTTTTGCCACTCACAGATATGTAATATTGGATCATTTTCCTCAATAAATAAATGGCCAAGTATAATATTTTTGTCTCATTTGTTTAACTGGGTTCTCTTTATCTATTTTTTGGACTTGTGTAAAAATCTGATGTTGTTTTAGGTCATATTTATGCAGAAATAGAGAAAATTCTGAAGGGTTCACAAACTTTCAAGCACCACTGTATATACCAACTACATACCAAGTTTCAAGATATTATGCGTCACATTTTTCAAGTTCTGCTGCAGGAAACAAACCCTGCCTCTTTACACTGATCTCAGCAGCCCATGGCATAAGCCTACCGGACTTTTGATCCAGGTGAGCTAAAAATTAAAATTTCTCACATTTTCTTAGTATCAAAAGGCACTACCTAATACTTAATAAAGCATTACTTAAATCAACACATACCAACTTTTAAGATCATACCACTCAGTTTTCAAGTTCTGCTCCGGAAACAAAACCTACTCCTCAGACTAACTTGAGAGACTAAGTCTAAAAATTTTTTCCATGGTAACATGAAAAATTAAAATTTCTTAAGCTGAAAAGGCACATCTACATCATCTTGTTAACATGTATACCAAGTTTCAAATCTGCATCATGAATAGTTTTGGATACATGCTCCAGAAACAAACATTGTTCTTCGAAACTAAGTCAAAATCTATTTTTTAAAAATCTGAAAAATACTTTTTTTCAAAAATCCAAAATAGCAAAAGGGACCACCTCACATGTGGCTTGATATGTATACAAAGTTTCATGAAGATTTTCAGTAGTTTTAAAAAGATATAGCCTGGAAACGAAAACGTGACTGGACGGACGGAACCCGTTTCTATATCCCCCGGCACAGATTTTTATCTAACAGCATGACCCATCATGTGTTACTCCACACTTTTTTATTCAGGTTAACATCAATTTGTAAATGACTAATGTATTTTAAATAAGTAAATAAATAAAATCCTTGCTACCATATTAAAATGTGAATTGTTTATAGTGTATCAATAAAAATATCAATTTGTCACAATGTGTTGACTAAATAATCCGAGACTGAGGCTACATCCCAAATGTACTGTATTGCACTTTTAGTGCACCAGATAGCATGTAGGGTAAAGAATAAACAGTGAGTGTTACTGAGCACCAGAGTGGCCTGATGTCTTACAGAGGTAGTGTTTACTGTCAGGATCTTCCACTTTAACAGAGAGACCTTCAGGTGGGTTGTCGAGGTCATCTCTATGGTTGTAGATTTTCAGCTCCAGTGTCTCCTCTTTCTTCACACAGACCTCTGACATCCCTCCAGCCATGGATGTCTTGGTTTTCATGTCCTCACACAGCTAAAGATCAAACAACAAACCTGTTAGGGCGGGACGGTATCCATCCCACTCGGGAAGGTGCTGCTCTCATTTCTCGCAGCATCGCTCATAGAAAAGGCCTAGTTAATCTGTGACAATCAAGAGCCAAGGCCAGGGAGCAGACGAACAGGCTAAACTGACTGTCTGCTACCTGCACAGAGTCGTCACTCAGGGTCCACTACATCAAGACTGTATCTGTTCCCCAAGCTATACAAAAAAAGGAGAAATACTCAGAGTTTGTTCTAGTAATCTAATCAATATAAAATTAAATCATACTGACTGTACAGCCGCTGCCAGCACCTTTGATTTAAAGAACTATTAGAATTATTAAATATTAGCTCTCATGTCTGAAGCACTAACTGTTAATGAACTTATTACAGAACAGAAGTTTAATGTACTGTGTTTAACAGAAACATGGATTAAACAAAATGAGTCTGTAGCATTAAAGGAACCTAGTCCTCCTAGAAACAGTTATATACACCAGCCTCACCTAACTGGCAGAGGAGGCAGCAGCGTTATTTATAATGATTATCAAGGCATAACACAAAAAGCTGGACAATTAATATGAAGAACTTCAAACTTATTGAATTCATGTTATGCATTACAGTTAAATTACGTTAAAGATTGCATTTGGTACACATCTGCACCATCCTGAAAGTCCTGAACCAAAACAGGCCGGTACGAATACATGCATCATTACACCCCTACAAGAGGGTAAACAGCAGGAGACAGACATAACAGGGTTCTCCACGGATTGAAAATATAGGGGGGTGGGGGTCAATCGGATGACCTTGAAATAAATTTGCATAGATTTACGTGTGTCATTTGCATAAAATTTGCATAAAATAATACTCTCAAATAGTAATCATTTAGAATAGAGGAATCAATTGGACTGGTACAAAACACATCACACATCAAACATTACACACTTACACTTGAATTCACTGTATTAATTAATTTGCACACTTCAGTGCAAATTAATTAATACAATGAATTCCATAAAGCTAATGCAACAATGAAAACTGAGGTCAACAGATTTCAAATGTAGGCCTGTTTATTAACATTGAGTGCCTGAGGAACAAGTTATAATAACTTAAAATAAAAATAGAGAGCCATCTTTCTTAAGTAAACTTTTGCTTCTTTTACTTTTCCCATCTACAACATATCAGACATAAAAAAAAAGGTTGATCAATGGCTGAGCAGCATCAAAATATTGCACTTTTGTAAAATAATGTACATAAGCATTATAAATTATAACTAGAGCCAACAATGTACATAATTACATAAGTACATAAAATAATGTACATAATTTCCCTGTGGGAAATTGTGAGAGTGATGCAGTGCGTGCAGCAGTCGCTATTGCAGGAGCTGAGCTGTACTGTGTGACTTGCCCTGATGCTACAAGCCTGTGTCTCTCTAAGAGGGAGCAGCCCCTCCCTCCTGTGTGTGTGTGTGTGTGTGTGTGTGTGTGTGTGTGTGTGTGTGAGAGAGAGTGTGTGAGTGAGAGAGAGAGGGAGCATCCCCTCCCTCCTGTGTGTGAGAGAGAGGGAGCATCCCCTCCCTCCTGTGTGTGTGAGAGAGGGAGCAGCCCCTAACTCCTGTGTGTGTGAGAGCGAGCAGCCCCTCCCTCCTGTGTGTGTGTGTGTGTGAGAGCAGCCCCTCCCTCCTGTGTGTGAGAGAGCGAGCAGCCCCTCCCTCCTGTGTGTGAGAGAGCGAGCAGCCCCTCCCTCCTGTGTGTGTGTGTGAGACAGCGAACAGCCCCTCCCTCCTGTGTGTAAGCGAGCAGCCCCTCCCTCCTGTGTGTGTGTGTGTGTGTGTGTGAGTGTGAGAGAGAGAGAGAGCGAGAGAGCGAGCATCCCCTCCCCCACCCGCACGCTTAGAGACAGAGTATCACACAGAAAGCGCACTTTTTCCTCAGAGTGCTCCCTCCAAACAACGGGGATTTACACGAAAACGGAAGGAGATATTCACAAAATTCCTTCACACTGAGCGCCACAAGGCTCTCCTGAACACAGTGATGTAATTTTTTTGTCTGTAGTTTACTTTGTCGATACTCCAAGACTATCCGTCACAAAGAAAACAAAGGAACGTCTCTTCCTTTTGTAAAGGGGCGGCAGAAATTAAACAGGGGCGGGAATCACAGAAAGGGGGGGCGGCCCACCCCTCTAAAACCCCTCGTGGAGAACCCTGCATAAGGAACTGTTGCCTCCAATCAGCCACACCTGGTCCTTTCCTGGCCAGGTATTTATCATCCCCCTGAACACAATACCCTCCAGGCCTGTAGAGTGCACACACACACACACACACACACACACACACACACACACAAACGGTTAATACTGGCTCCAACACGCATCACTACCCACAGTGTGGACAGAGTTCCTCTCACAGTAATCTCCAAAAACACCAGCACATTCTCACAGGAGAGAAGCCGATTCACTGCTCACAGTGTGGAAAGACATTTACTTATTCAGTAACATTTCAGACCCACAAGTGCACTAACTCCGAGAGATTGCATGATTTAAAGTTGTCATATTAAATATAGGGCGGCACGGTGGTGTAGTGGTTAGCGCTGTCGCCTCACAGCAAGAAGGTCCAGGTTCGAGCCCCATGGCCGGCGAGGGTCTTTCTGTGTGGAGTTTGCATGTTCTCCCCGTGTCCGTGTGGGTTTCCTCCGGGTGCTCCGGTTTCCCCCACAGTCCAAAGACATGCAGGTTAGGTTAACTGGTGACTCTAAATTGACCGTAGGTTTGAGTGTGAATGGTTGTCTGTGTCTGTGTGTCAGCCCTGTGATGACCTGGCGACTTGTCCAGGGTGTACCCCGCCTTTCGCCCGTAGTCAGCTGGGATAGGCTCCAGCTTGCTTGCGACCCTGTAGAACAGGATAAAGCGGCTAGAGATAATGAGATGAGAAACCAGTGGACCCAGAGGAAGGAAGTGTAGGGTTTCTACACTGACGGAGGAGAACTTGCAAAACTTCATACAGACAGCAACCCAAGCTTAGAATCAAATCCAGGACCCTGGAGGTGCGCCACTGCGATGCCCCTAAACCTGTATACAGATTTTTGGACTCCTGTCCATCACACCCATCTGTGCTGATTGAGCATCCCATTCCAGGGGCATACTCTCTGTCCCCTATTAATTACAGCCGACTGGGGTCTTCTGTGAGCTCATGCATGTGGGAAAGAGAGCACATGGCACTGTCCTCCGGGTGCATTTTGCTATCCTGTGACGCAGCATGAGCTGCATTTGGAAAAGAGGAGGTTGATGGCTTTACATGTCTTGGAGGAAGCATGTGTTAGCCTTCGCTCACATGGTTAGAGGAGACCTGGCTGGTGGATGGATACTAGCAGGTGACCACAATGGGGAGAAAATGGGTGGAAAAAAAAAACCTATAGTCTTCTAATGTGGTGAAGACTTTAAGACACGTTTATTTAGCATTTATGGTGACTGCTACCACTGCCACTACCACTGGTGACTACTACTGCCACTGGTGACTACAGTAGAAGCCATTCATTTGTTTGCCTGTTTCCATGCCCTCACCATGCTTGGTCCGTGCGGGGTCCGTGCGAGGGCCGTGCCCGTATCGTAATCCCCCACACATGACGTGTTGATGAAGCCTGGACTGGCAACGCCCCTTAAAAAACACAGCTGCAATACCATTTTTTTCCACAGGGAGGAGCAGTGATTTGTGAAGTTGCATTGACAAGCCAGATCAACGTTTCTGAAGAGGATGGCAATAAACCAGAGTTTAAGTCCCGTTGAAAGAAGTGCAGTTTTCTCGCTTACCATGTCCAAAACCTGACTTGAGCTGAGGCGATATTACGCCAATACGGCGCATTGCTCTAAACGTTGGTGGTATATCTGGGTTGTTATTCGTTTGTTCAATAATGCTGATTTGTTTACAGTGAGTCCCAATGATTAACTATGCAATATTAGTTAGCTGTACGGCCTTGTAATGTCTGTCATTCATTTGTTATAACAGACAGACAGTTGACGTGGATTATTCAGGCATCGCGTGGGGAAAACAATACGAACATAAACACTTCTCAAAACATCCACTTCAGCATGTTCCAGGTTTCCTACAAAACTGGCATGACTTTCCCTTTGTGTTGGGCAATGTATCAACATCGGGTTATTTGAGCTGTTGCTCATTTTATTGGCGACTGTTTGCCTACATCTGGCGCTGCGCATATGTGGAGTACAACGGTAAAATAATGTGTTCTTACTTCCCTTTTCTGTTTGCGCATTCCCATTATATTCACCAGTTATTTCATTTTATTAAACGGGGATTGATTTTGTCATTATGTCACACGAAGTTTGCTCCGAGCTAAGCTGGCAATTTAGAAGCACTTCTCCATAAGCAAACGGAGAGAGGGGAGGGGCGCTGCACAGATGCAGCTGTGCGTATTCTGATTAATGCAAGAACAAGATAAGTAACAGTAAATAGCTCCAGCTGGCTCCTGCTGGGGCTCAGCGCTTGCACTGGCTATGTTTCTGTTTTCATCTTTAAAAAATCTTTATCTCAAACAATCTCAACAATCATAGCTTGCTACTGGTAACCTCATAATAATCTACAGCACAATTGGTCTGTTTCTTAGCACAGGGTGCAGCAGGGTGACCTGGGAAAGTGAAGTGTGTATTGTAGCTGGCTGACGAGACAGCAGCAAGACCACTAAAGTCCGCAACGCGACTGCTTTTCACTAACCTGGAATGAGTGAAACATTACACGCTCATATCAAAGACGTGTACTTCTGGACAGGGCCGGCTCTAGGTCTTTGGCTGCCCTAGGCGAGATTGAGTTTTAGTGCCCCCCCCCCAGAAAAAAAACCCTCTAATAACATCTAAATAACACTTTAATCTAATCACTCTATTCTATTACTTTTAAACAATGTACAGTGCATGGATAATAAACAAGAAGTCATTTTTATCTTTTTCATTATTGTTATTATTGTTAATCATTATTCACATAAAGTGTCACAAAGTAAAATGACCTCACAAATTCAATACATATCTCCATATAATGGGCAAAAACTCTTCCGCACCCTGTTCAAAGTGTAGTGCATGGACAATAAACAAGAAATTATTTTTAGTTTCTTTTTTGCTATTTAAAGTAAAGTCATCTCTGAAGAATTAACAAATTAAATGAATAAAAAATTCTACAATTCTAAATTGTGCAAACTTAAGCACCCTGTTAGGACATCAATGGGCTGTATTTTCAAACAAAAGTGCTATTATGGGTACTTTGTTATTGAAGTAACATTACAATGGGACTCGTCTGGTCTTCCTAATGGCAAATTCCTTGATAATATCATCAAATGATATTTCTCTTGAGATCTCTTGGTTGATGCTCATTAGAGCAAGCCCATTCAGACGTTCTTGACTCATTGTTGACCTTAAGTATGTCTTCAGCAGTTTTAATTTTGAAAAGCTTCTTTCAGCAGAAGCTACTGTCACAAGTAGTGTAACAGCAGAGGTAAGGAGCGCGTATTTCTACATCCCCAGCCGCATCAGAGGTGTTGCAAAAAAGGTTTTCAACCTTTCATGCGCCAGGGCGCACTTTTTTCAATGAAAAAATCTCAAGGCACATCACCAATAGAAAATGTTGACTGAAACTAAAACGTTGTTGCCAATATTTACAATATACAGTCATTCCATAATTTTCCACGGTACACTTGGTGATCTCTCACGGCACACTAGTGTTCCACGGTACTAGAGTTCGGCAGCACAGTGGTTGAAAACACTGTACACCACTGATGCACTTGGTAACATCTCCATTCAATAACTCCATCCCTCCTTTTTGGTGGGGTTTTGGTCGCCCTTGGTGCCCCTGGGCACACTGCGCTCTAGGCAGTCGCCAGCGCTGGTAAAGAGAACACATCTGAGTGCTTGTTTCGTTTCCCTGCAGTCTTGACGCACTGAGATTGTTTCTTGTTTTCAACGCGTTTATTATATTTTCCTCCAGGAAGCTCTTCGCAACATGGTTGCTTGAATGAGCTGCTAAACTGTCATTTTAATGAGAACACAGATCAACAAAGCAACTTTGTTTTATTAAAAAAAAAACGTGCCAGGCACCATTGGAATATCTCGCTGCGAAACGTGTTCGGTGCATAAAAGACCTTTACTTCAGCCCAGACTGCTCAACGACACCGACAGACTGCTCCAAGTGCAGCCATATTCAAAACAAGCAACAGATCTATGTCAGTTATCTACGTTATGCAAAAACACTCTTTAGCCAACAACACTTAGGCTATTACATGGCCAAAACAGAGAATAGCCGCAGATGCGCACTTGAGCGCTTATTGTTTCATGATTAACAACCACCACCACACCCCACCCCGCTTTTTTTTGACAAATCGCACCCTGACTACATGCTTTGCTGTACAATTAAATTAGGCTAAGACATTATAATGCTGACTCGTTTTCAGAATAGTGGAAGTCATAATTTTTCTCCCCCCGTTTCTGCGCCCCTGGATGGACGCAGCGCCCTTAGCATTTGCCTATATTGCCTATGCCACGGGCCGGCTCTGAGTACAGTGAATGGTTTCTGTTTACAACACGATGTTTCATTCATCCCGCATACCTGTTTCAATTGTCCCTACAGTACGGGACGGTTGAAACGAACAACATGTTGCGTTCAAAGTTAAAATCAGCGTGATACCTTAACGGCTGTGTGAAATTACATCTGCAACTAATAGAATACACGTGGGTTGTATGATCTATGACAAAGTAATTTTCATCTGCTTCATTATCTTTGAAAATAACCATTAAGTAAAAAGTGTTTCATTCATCCAGGCCCCTACTTGGAATTGGACATACCATTTCACCCAAATAACACAAACCAACAAATTCAGCATCTTTGTAAATTTTACTTCAACCACATGTTGCCAGAATTGGTAAATGACTACATGACCAACAACAAGGAAATGTAGACCATGCAGCAGGAAAAAAAATGCTCATGTAGGGTACAGCTGACTGTTGTTTAAGTTTCACTGGAAGTATGCCTGGGATCAATCAACCTTAGGGGCTTTGTTATTGTTCCCGTCCTGAATGGGTGTATACACGGCTCTGGTTTTCGTGCGAGAGGAGCGCCCTCTAATGGCGACACTATGTAATGCAATGAATGAGCGTGTTTGGGCGTGTTTAGACTTTGCATAGAACAAGGGGGGGTTCATGGAAACCGCATGGGAGAAGGCAGGAATCCACACGGTATCCGCACGGAGAGGAAAAAAGTAGAAGGCTCCTACTGTACTACTGCCACTGGTGACTACTACTGCCACTGGTGACTACTGCCGCCACTGCCGACTCCTGCCACTGCCACTGGTGACTACTACCACTGGTGACTACTACTACTTTTTTTTTTTTCATTTCCGTTTCCGGTTGAGAGTACGTCGTGCGCGTTCTGGCTGCCGCTTCTCACCGGAGCACTTATTTTATTTCTTTTTCTATTTTTTTTTCTTTCCTGTGTGTTTGTGTAGTTTGGTGTTTGTTTGAGTGTTTTGTCCGCCGGTTGTGGTGTAGCTCCGGACCCAGTTTGGGGCGTCGGTTCCTTCCAGGCCTTGGTTCGCTGTGGGTGATGCCTGCACTCCCAGCTGTGGACTGCAGTGAGCCTGTTGCTCATTTTACATCGTGGTTGTCCAGCGCTCTGTGCTTTAACGCTTGGCGTGATGTTCCGAGCGATGTTGCTCGGTGGCGTCGCGGTGGCTGTGCAGGCGGTTTGGGACACACCAGCGCTCTGCGTGGCGGAGCTTCTCTGCTCGCTGTGTGGATCCACGGCATGGTGTTCGAGCGATGTTGCTGACGGCGTCACGGCTGGAGATGTGGGACTTGTTTTTGTGCGCCTTTTGGTGGGACTGTGGCTTCTACACCACGGGAATTACATCCTGACCCCTACTTGGTGGACTTTTCACTTTTTATTTTTTTATTATATTTTTTATTTATTTATTTTTTCTTTCCTTGTCTATAATTGTAAAGCGTCCTTGGGTTTTTTGAAAGGCACTATATAAATTTAACTTATTATTACTACTACCACTGCCACTGGTGACTACTACTACTACTATAGACCTACACCAAACTGAAAACAAGTTAATAAAATAAATTATAATTTACAAGGAGGAGATAATATAGATGTGATATATAGTGGCCTGTGGTTGAATTCCAAAATATTGCCACTGATTAAACAATCTCAATATATTTGGTTGAAGCATTGATTTTTGTCATCTATGTTGCTTCATATGGCTTCTAATACCAAAAAAAAAAAAAACAGAATTGAGAAGAAGAAAAAACAGCCCCTGGGCTGCCCCAGCTGTTCATTGGGCTCGCTTCGCTCACTAGGTTCACTTCAACTGAAGGATAAATCACTGGGCCCCCCATTGTAGAAATGGGCCCCTGTTTTTTCCCCAGGAGGGGCCCTGTGGGCCCCTTGACCTGCAAAACAATCTGAGTCTCTGTTGTTTTCCACAGAATTGCCGAGCACTTTGCCAGTTTTGCTCATGTGTATCTTACATGAGGTTTCCAGCAGACTTTATGATCCAAAATCACACCAAGAAATTTAACTTCCTATACCATTTCTATCTTAGTATTGTCTATTATCAATTCTACATTACAGTGTATTTTGTGTCTCCCAAACAACATGATCTTTGTTTTGCTTAGATTTAATAATAATTTATTTTTGTCAAACCATAGTTTTAGTTTATTTATTTCAGTTGTGATTGTCTCCAAAGCCTGCTGCAAATTCTCACCGGAATAAAAAAAATATTGGTGTTGACTGCTAACAAAAATTTCAGTACTTGCGAAACTCTACATATGTCATGTCATTGATATATAATATGAATAATTTCGGACCTTATATTGACCCCTGTGGTACCCCGCATGTAATGTTCATGAAATCAGATTTATGGTCACCTATCTGCACAAACTGTTGCCTGTTTCTTAGATAGCTCGACAGCCAGCTCCACCCAACTCCCCTAACACCACACTTTTCTAGTTTACTTAATAATATACTGTGATCAATGGTATCGAATGCTTTTTTTAGGTCCACAAATACTCCAATTGCTTTTTTTAATTGTCTATACAGTTTGTGATTTCCTCTATTAGTTCCATCGATGTTGATCTGTCCGTTCTGAATCCATATTGACTGTCCGTAAGGAGGTTGTGTTTTTCAATGAATTTGTCCAGTCTATCTGAAAAAAGTTTTTCGAGTATTTTGGAGAATTGGGGGAGTAAAGAAACAGGCCTGTAGTTTGTGAAATGGTGTCTATCTCCAGTTTTAAACAATGGTATCACTTTTGCAATTTTCATTTTGTCTGGAAATGTACCTGATTGAAAAGATAAATTGCAGATGTGGGTGAGTGGTTTCACAATTCCCTCAATAAGTGTCTTTACTGTTAACATGTCTATATCATTCCAGTCTGCAGAGGTTTTGTTTTTACATTTTCTTACAATTTGCATAATTTCTTCATCATCAGTTGCAGTTAGAAAAATTGTACTTGGATTTCTGTCCCCATATCTTCTATGTCCCCCAGGGTTAGATCTTAACACTAGCCCGCTAGCCCGTGGCTAGTGCAGATAGCCACGGGCTAGTGCAAAATCTCTGCTACTAGCCCGTGTTGGCTAGTGCAATAACTTGACATGGGTGTGGCCATCTTGAATCACGCAAAATCTGATACAAAATCTTTTAGCTCATTCTATTTATTGTACATGGTGTAATGCATTGTTGCTGAACATTACTGTCACAGTTCATTGACACAGGTTGTAACTGTGTACCATGATGAGTGCCTAATTTGCCAGACCTACCACAAGGTGGCATAGACTCTGTTAGTGTGACTGAAACAACCAGGGAATGAACTGGTGACTTACTTTCACTTAGTGAATAATCCCACCCTTAAAGGGAAAATAATTGTGATATTTCTTCAAGTGTTGTGGTTTGTACTTAACAAACAGAAATTAATTTTACTTGTAACTCTCAGTTGACTGCCATCATGTACTTGTATCTTCCTATGTTGCCATTAGATCTCATTTATGTTTGTTACCCTGACAGTATTGCTACATGTATGTGCACAATTAATGAATATTTTTTGTATGGAATGTTTACTTGTACAAGAATTAGTCATGTTCTTTTCTAGTCCAAGATAGGTTTATGATTTCAGTTCTAGTCCATTTCTATAAGAATTTGCTATGTTTTTTTCCAGTCTAAGGCAACTGAATGATTTCAGTTCTAGTCCATTTTGCGAGATTACTACATGTACTAGTCTACTTAACTGTAAGCAATGACTACCTCTTTTATACTTCAAAGTGACAATTATGGTTTGAAACACAAAGTCACATATGAGAACCATAATGGATTGAATAAAGTACTGGTTTTGTTACACTGAATTGGGAGCTTCTGTTGTTTCAACTTGTTCATTATTTAGTATTTAAAATTCTTTCAATTGTCACAGGAATTGGGCTTAAAATAGCGGGCTAGTGCAACACTCTGCGGGCTAGTGCAATTTGCAAGCCACTAGCCCGGCTGGCTAGTGCAGAAAAACCTTAAGAGCTAACCCTGGTCCCCACATTGTGTTGTCTCGGGTTCCTTTATTTTTGCCACTAAATCTGGTCCCACATTTACAAAGAATTGGTTAAAACCATTCACCACATCCTCCATATTATTTATGGTCTTATCATTTTCAGTGTAGTACTCCAGGTAATTTGTAGTTTTGGATCCATTTCTCACAATACCATTTAGTACAGTCCATATACCTTTAATATTGTTTTTATTTTTCTCCACTAATTTATTATAATAGTCTTTCTTACATATCCTCATAATATTAGTTAATTTATTTTTATAATTTTTATATATTTTTCCTCTGCCTCTATAGTTCGATGCTTTAAGAATTGTCTGTATAATATATTTTTCTTTTTGCAGGTTAACTGGTGACTCTAAATTGACCGTAGGTGTGAATGTGAGTGTGAATGGTTGTCTGTATCTATGTGTCAGCCCTGTGATGACCTGGCGACTTGTCCAGGGTGTACCCCGCCTTTCGCCCGTAGTCAGCTGGGATAGGCTCCAGCTCGCCTGCGACCCTGTAGAACAGGATAAAGCGGCTACAGATAATGAGATGAGATATTAAATATAATCATTCTTCATGTTTTTGCTGAAAATGACCTGCACTTTAAACGTTATTGCTCATATTATATATTACTACATATTTTAAAACAATCTTATAGTGATGTTTAAAACAAGACTGTTAATATTTTCTTTTGATCTTATGTCATTATTAAAGCATATACGCAGAGCCATGGCCTCACTTTCATTTATAAATGCCTTGAGAATAGTTTTAAGTGTTAACAATAAATCTATTATCGTAATTTTTACGATTAAAGTGAATTATATGGAGCACTTGCATGTGACGTCACAGCCGATCCAGATTGTGACAGACGCCATCTTGGTCAAACGCCATATTTCCGCCTTCTACTTCTACTTCTGCCTTTTTTTCTGGAAAACCCTACTGTATACCATTCTACTACAACGGCTGCGGCTACAAGCTCTCGCTACCTGTGCACGTTTTTTATGTTTTTTGTGTGTATTTTTGCGTGTTGTTCGTCTGTACCGGACTTCAATATCCACTACAACCGTATGGACTTACTGGACATTGGTTTCCAGCAGAAAATGACGGTTTGTAGCGATTTCCATCGCATGCACAACATTCCGGACGAGATAGCGAGACCAGCGGGGTCTCCGTGGATTGTCATCAGAAGCAAAGCGAAGGAGGCGGCGCCGGGAGCGGAAGCAAAAGCGAGGCTGCAGAGCCGGCCTGTTGACTAAGCTCAGAAAACAGCCACTCAAATCTCCACTGCCAAGCCTCTATCTCTCCAACGCCAGATCCATGGTAAACAAGACGGACGATTTGGAATTACAGCTGGAATTACCTTATTCTATAATCGGCTGGTCAGTGCTATACTCAATACTTAAGTGACTTACCCATCCAATGAGGATTGTTATTTTCTTGTTTACAAGATGCCACATCTGAGTCGCTGACAAATCCTGAATTTCTGTAAAGATAACTGTCCAGAGATTTATAAGCACGCAGTGCTTCACCACTGAACAGCGAGGGAAAGTTAATGAGGTAATTATACACGTCTGGGTATTCCGCTGGCAGTTCAACATCCACTGACACGGTCGTGAAAACTACGTCCGGTAAGCCATAAGGGTCACTAATCTGTAGGTCGTTTATTTTAGACATATATGTATCTAGTTATCTGTTCATTAGAAAAATGAGCCGTGTAGTCCGTCGGTTGAAATTGATCCATTCTGTACACCAGTGCAGCAGTACTCAGCAGTGTTTTTTACCGACAAGATGGCGGCTGTGTACTTTCCGGTCACATGACTGCAAGATCTCAAAAGGTAGCGGTCTGAGTGAATGACCTTGACGTCCATAACGTCACAGCAGGAAGTCTATCGGTCTCATCACCATTTCCACTAGACTAAAACGCAGGAGTTGACTGCAATTCCGATCCTCCATTTTGAGCTAATTTATCGCCATGCCACATAGATGTGTTGGTGCACCCACCAGCAACACAACAGAAGGTGGATTTACGTTACATTCATGGCCCAAGAATGTTCAAACTGCAAAGATTTGGACGCGTTTTATGGAGTTGTTCACGGGCACATTGGGCGCCTATGCCTCTAATTCTCTCCTCTGCACATTTTACTGAGGACTCATACGAAACCTCTGATCTGTTGAGGAGCGCTGGCTATAAGCCCGTATTGAAAGAGGGTGCAGTATCAACAATTAAAGAAAAAGAAAACTACAAGAAAAGGAAAGTATTTATTTTATTTATTTTAAAAAGCAAAGTTCAGTTGCACCAGTCCTCCCGGAGTGAGCTGAGGGTTGTTGCTAAAACCCGGGATGGAACAGGACGCGACATATCGCTCGGGCAATGACCTCCCCGCAGTTGTTGCTAAAACCGGTGATGTCCCGTTCCGTCCCGGGTTTTAGTAATTGCCTGAGCCCAGCAGTAATGGCGGACTACACAGTATGAAAAGTCAATGAGTGGAGCAGCCGTCTTATTTCTAAACTGGATATTGCTGCCATCTCGCCCTTACATGGAAGAAGTGAATGAACGGAGAACTGAACGAACAACTGAAAGTCAGATTGTTTCAAAGCGATCGACCTTCAAGAAGCGAGAACACAGACGGGTAAGCTCCGTCTCTCATTTGGATTAAAAAAAAAAAAACAACAACAACTTGTTTGCCTGCATTTAGATTAATACGTGTAACTTGTATTGTGTGTTTAAGTTACCGGTATAAGATTATTTAATTTGTTTCAGAATGTGATTGTCTCAGTTCAAAGGCTAATTAGCGTTTTACGTTTTATCAGTGAAAATGCGTACATGTATGTTGCATAAGTTATAATACCCATCCTGTTTTAATGAGAGTCAACCCACAATCAATGAAATCAAATCAGTCTTCACTGGTTCCTGCAGTGATGTCACGCACTCAGGGCTGGCTGGCTCAGCAGGACAGCTCAAATGCCAACCTTGCAGTCGATTTTAATTCGCAAAAATATATATTTTTAATTCCCATTTATGCAGCATACAAGAGTCAAGGATGGAGATACTATCCACTCAGAAATTTATTTAAAGGTCCCATGGCATGGTGGTTTGTTGATGCTTTAAACGGGCTTGTGGAGGTTTCCGGATGTTATATCCACAGCCTTTCTTGAAATGAACCCTCGGCACGTAGATATAGCCTCCTGGGAGAAAGCCCCATTTCAGCGCTTTTCCCAGTGCGTCGTTTTGCTAATGAGAAGCAGGAGGCGGGGAAGGGTAGAGGGTGGGGGCGGGTCTTATCATTAATATTCATGACATGTAAACGTGCTACCTCTGATTGGCTAACAGCACTGTGACGCTACCTCCAGTGGGTCAGAACAAGCGGCTGTGGGTGTCTTACTATGGCGAGAGAGAAGGAACAAACTGCGAAGGGAAAAATACCGTGCGCTGACGTCATTAAGGTGCGACGCGAGGAAATAAAATAAATTCAACAAATATGTTTGGGTTTTTACTGAACAAACAAACAAATAAAATGAACGAGTGACTTAAAAAAAAGAATGTGGGTATCTTTGTAAAAACTGTTTTGATTGGCTATTATAACAGAGCATGCTGCATGCTTTTTGGTTTTGTAGCGCAGAGTACCTGGCTAACTGCAGGAAGCGGTTAGCTGCACAGCTAATGTAGCCATTGCAAGGCTAACATGGCACCGATTTTAAAACACGGCAAAACGACCAGTTATACACTTACTTGTTCGCCGTTTGTGGCTGATGCGGCAGGGATGCTTGGTACGGACCCAGGCTTCAGTGACAGTTGATGTGCAAAACCTGCCCTGTACTGTCCCAAGTTGTGGAAACATTCATCAGTAAAATGCTTCCGACAAACATACACCGTCTTAGGTAGACTCGACGGCGTATTATTGAAGTAAATAAAATTAAGCCACTGCGTCTTCAGGGGCTCTCCCGTCGGCAGTAAAAACAGACTCTTTTCTGTGTTGTCACATCCATGTACAGCACAACTTCCATGTTTCGCTCGCTTAGGTGGTGCCATGTTGTTGTGTCCTCTATGGTCTACTCACTACAACTGGGCGGGCAATCCATACAGTGGGTGGGAATCCAGAGGGGGGGGCGTGGGGATCATCTCCCTTGCTGACGTCGGCAAGGGAAGAGCTTCTCAACGCGCCGTTTTGACGCGCCATTATCAAATATTGGGCATAGTTTGGTTTACACATTATGAAATTTCTAGCCACTGGGGTGACTTAAGAAGGTCAGAGGAACTCATTTTAACGTTAAAAAACCTCAGAAAGTGAAAATTTCATGCCATGGGACCTTTAAATGAAGCTATATCATCCTCAGCTATATGCATTAGCCTCATCTAACCGGTTGAGAAGGCGTCACAGTTATTTATAGTGATAATCTAGGCATCATACAAAAACCTGAACAAAAATTCCAAGCGTTTGAAGTTCTTTATATGAACATATGTAGCCAAAAAAAATAAGCCTACCCTGTCAGTCAATTCAGCTAATTACAACCCCAATTGCAAAAAATAAATAAAAATAAATTTTAAAAAGTTGCGACGCTGTGTAAAACAAAAAGAGAATGTGAAGATTTGTAAATCATGGAAAGCCTACATTTTATTTAAAATAGTACAAAGACAACATTTTAAAAAATTGGTGAAACTGAGAAATTGTATTGTTTTTTGAAAAATATACTTTGATTTTGAATTTGATGTCAGCAACACATTTCAAAAAAGTTGGGACGGGGCAACAAAAGACTGAAAAAGTTGTGTAATGCTAAAAAAAAAAAATATATATTATCTGGTTAGGGGCAGCACGGTGGTGTAGTGGTTAGCGCTGTCGCCTCACAGCAAGAAGGTCCTGGGTTCGAGCCCCGGGGCTGGCAAGGGCCTTTCTGTGTGGAGTTTGCATGTTCTCCCCGTGTCCGCGTGGGTTTCCTCCGGGTGCTCCGGTTTCCCCCACAGTCCAAAGACATGCAGGTTAGGTTAACTGGTGACTCTAAATTGACCGTAGGTGTGAGTGTGAATGGTTGTCTGTGTCTATGTGTCAGCCCTGTGATGACCTGGCGACTTGTCCAGGGTGTACCCCGCCTTTCGCCCGTAGTTAGCTGGGATAGGCTCCAGCTTGCCTGCGACCCTGTAGAAGGATAAAGCGGCTAGAGATAATGAGATGAGATGAATGAGATTATCTGGTTAACTGGCAACAGGTCAATGAGATGATGGAGTATAAAAAGAGCATCCCAGAGAGGCAGAGTCTCTTAGAAGTAAAGATGGGGAGGGGTTCACTGTTCTGTGAAAGACTGTGTGGGTAACAATGCCACAATTTAAGAATAGCGTTCCTCAATGTAAATTGCCAAGAGTCTGGGGATCACATCACCTATAGTAGTGTTTCTCAACCACTGGGCCGTGGCCCATTAGTGAGCCGCAAAGCGCCATCTAGTGGGCTGCAAATTCCCTCCCAAATTGAAGTCAATTTTTACTTGTAGTAGGGTACAACTGCTGAGTTGCATCCGTCACATCCGCCTCATTAAGCTACGGTCACACTACAGCTCGCGATGTTTTGTGACGGGTTGTCGATGAAAATGAACATTTTGGTGGCCATATATGGTGATACACACATGCACTAAAAGTTGGGGTAGAGCAGGTGAACGCTTGATCGTCACGCCTTCACGCACTTGAGCTGTGCTCACTCACAGAGCACTTTGCACGCTCTTGGGACCCAGTCGCTATGGGAAACACCCAATACTGATTTAAGTGCATTCAACACGTGCAAATAGGGATGCTGTTTTCACAGAGGCTTTGCAAAGGATTGTGCATTGTCACGGTCATGTTTGTTTCTAGCCATGTTTATAATGCTGTTTAAATACTCTGCTTTGCTTTCATTTTTATAAATATCACGCCTGCTAATAAACTCTCTTCCTGCACTTAGATCCATCGACCACCATCTATCTTGTGTCCTGATCCCCAGATTTTTAACCCAGCCACATATTAAAAAGTTGTATGCCTCCATGTTCTTCCAGGTTTTCATCTGTGTGTCCATGTAGAATGATGTCTGCAGCACCAGGTAGTTTGAGATGTCGGGGAACTCAACAAATGGATAATTTTCCAAATAATAGGAAAAATCCTTCTTTGTTGCATGTCAGGATCTATCCCACTGCGTGGGTCCTATAGCCACTTGAGTGTACTTGGTTTTAATAACTTGCTTGTCTGCTGTACACAAACATGGCAATAAGTTCTTGTGTTAAATCAAACAGACTCAACTTTTGGATCATTAATCCCTTTTGGCTGAGAATGACCTGCATGCATGGTTTTGTGTTGGCTTCTGACACATCAAATACAATACCTACAATTAAAAAACAGTTTGTTTTTATTGAAGTCCTGGGCTCCCATCTGTAGAAGGGAGTGATGTTGCATCCCTTTAATACACTACAAGACATAATCAGATTCTAATAGATGAGCCAAAATAATTGGGAATTTTTTTTAATGGGCTCAGACTCGTTACAAGTATAAACAGGTGGACCTCAAAGCAGAAAAGATTGAGATGTACCATAGATTAGGGGTTATCATTAAAAGATTCAGAGAATCTGGAGAAATCTCTGTATGCAAGAGACAAGGCTGAAAACAGTCATTATGGGAAACCACCTGATGCTGATTTGAGCACAAACCATTTCAATTTTCACAGAGATTTTGTGAAGTATTCTGTCAGGTATGCGGTAGTAGACGGACCTAAGTGCAGGAACTGTTTATTAGCAGGTGTGATATTCACAAAAATGAAACTAAAAACGGAGTCATAAACATGGCTACAAACAAACATGACCATGATGAGAGTACTTCACAAAGCCTTTGTATCTTTATTGACCCCTTGTGTATGACGTCATGCATTACATGATAATTTCACCTGGGGATCAGACAGACATCATTTTTCATGGAAGCAAAGCTTAATCTGTCTTCAATATGGTTCATTTTTGCACCGTTTTTGGTTGTTCAAGTAGAGAAATAGATAAAGGATATTACCGTCTCCCTGCCATCAAGATAAATGTTAACAAAGAGAAGCAAATGCTTCAAGAACAATGAAGAAATGAGTGGTTAAAGAGAAAACAACAAGAGGAGCTAAGCCTGAAATCTCCAGAGAAATTCACGATTGTATTTAAAATGTATTTAAAAAAATAAAAAAAAGTTGGAAGCAGGCGGCACGGTAGCGTAGTGGTTAGCGCGGTCGCCTCACAGCAAGAAGGTCCAGGTTCGAGCCCCATGGCCAACGAGGGCCTTTCTGTGTGGAATTTGCATGTTCTCCCCATGTCCGTGTGGGTTTCCTCCGGGTGCTCCGGTTTCTCCCACAGTCCAAAGACATGCAGGTTAGGTTAACTGATGACTCTAAATTGACCGTAGGTGTGAATGTGAGTGTGAATGGTTGTCTGTGTCTATGTGTCAGCCCTGTGATGACCTGGCGACTTGTCCAGGTTGTACCCCGCCTTTCGCCCGTAGTCAGCTGGGATAGGCTCCAGCTTGCCTGCGACCCTGTAGAACAGGATAAAGCGGCTAGAGATAATGAGATGAGAAAGTTGGAAGCGAGTATGGAATAGTTTGCTTAAGAATCTTGGTTTATTTTTTCTGCTCACATTCGAGTTAGCTTCTTCATGAAAGTATTTGATTTTCTTATAGGTGAAGCAGATACTTTATTCAACACAGAAAACCCAGATTGGTTTCAAACAACTCTGATACAACTCGGTATGAATGAATGAATGAATGAATGAATGAAAATAAAATATAAAAATCCCACAAAACAAGGAGCGACACGTGCAATATATCCTGAAAGAACAGAAAAGATTAAGAGCAGAGAGCGCTGAAACTTTGTCTCTGTTATCAGAGGAACCCAGTGCTGTGCAAAATGTCACCATGGAATCAGAGTGTAGTAATGAACTTACAGTTCGAGTATTTTACACACACAAGCTGCAGGCATGTGAAATGGAAATAAATCGACTAAGGCAGGACAAAACTATTTTGGATAAAATTGTTACTGTCCGTTACACACTGATCAACCTGTGTGACTCAGTTGTGCCTTTTGAATAGAGAATAAATGAAGAGGGAACGGAACTTTAACCGTTCATTGAAATTATTACTGAAAGGGTGATTATAGTTACTATGACTATAGCTACAATTGGAATGTGCAGAGTCTGTTAGCGTTTGTAATTATTGTACCATCCACTATTAGATAAAATTAAAATAAAATATTACAACATTGTTTAAAAGTCGAGAGCAAGATTTCTGTTATTTTACAAATAAACACTTCAGATATTGTTTTAACAATAAGTAATCACTGTATAAATTACAGAGTGCAAATGGCTCTGGAACTAGATGTCCTTGGGGTTGCTGAGACATGGAGAGCCGGAATACCACTTAACCCACAGTTCAGGTCGGAGTCCTTTGAGAGTAAATGCTTTAGCTTTCGCAGCATTCGATTCCCGAAAGCTGATGTCAGGAAAAATTCTTTCCACAAAGAAAGTTTTCTTGCTTTTGTAGCATTTTAAACTGTTATTCTGTGTCAGGACTCTTCGGGGGGGTCTATTCCAACATGTAGCTAACACTAAACACACTGCCTCAAATCTACATGATCACTCCAGGTCATTTCGAGGAATTTTGTACAGATCATAACCTCTAACAAGCTCTAATTTCCATGTATATCTATCCTTCACTTCTTTCTGACCAAGATTGCTCAAGTAATCCGGTAGTAAAGCTTTTTTAGCTGTAGTTTTCTTCAGACAACAGCAACAGACACTGGACACCTTCACTTGGCTTCAGCATGTGAACAAAGTTTGCTTGTCCCCCAGGTATAGGGTAGCGAAGGTTGCTAATGTAAATGTGACATCACTGCAAGAGGTCTATATGCGTGCGCCGATTGTGCTAAAATCAGTATCAGGTGTTTCCCATAATGACCAGGTCCCAAGTACATGCACAACGTGCACTGAAGGATTCCTGAATGTAAATGCACTTTTTAAGTCTTGGTGAAGGTAAGGCTGTGCAGAGCTGTGGTGTTACTCATGTTCATTTCACTGAATAAGAATGAGCACCTTGCTCCAGCTCTGAAATTATTATTATTTTTTTTTATTCTTACCTTCGTGGAAACGAAGTGAGCATACCATAAGCAAGCCTCAACGCCAGGCATTGCCAGAATGCCCGATTTGCCCAACCAAGACGTTTGGGCAGAAATTTTTTAGTGAGTTAGGCCCGTTTGGGCACATCTACGGTCAGCTTCTTTAAGCACAAAAAATGATTTTCGAGTGACTACGTTACCAAAAAAACAAGACATATTAACCAGCATCCTCACCTCCCCTGTGATCGTAAAAAATTCCTCAAAACGACCGGAGTGACGGTGCAGATTTGTGGCCTAGCGTTAGCTACATGTTGGAATATACCTTCTTTTTCCTGAAGAGTCCTGACATAGAACAACAGTTTAAAAAAAAAAAAACCACTACAAAAGCAAGATTATCATCTTTGTGTAAAAGACTTTTTCCCTGACATCTGCTTTTGGGAACAGAATGTTGTGAAAGCCAAAGCATTTACTCTGAAAGAACTACTACCTGAACTGTGGGCTAGACTGTGTTCCCATCCCTGCATGTCTCAGCAATCCCAAAGACATCTAGGTACACAGCTATTTGCACATTTATACAGTTATGCTCAGGGGCGTAGCTAGGATTTTTCAAAGGTGTGTGGTTTTTTTTTTTGGGGGGGGGGGGGGGGGGGGGCACACACTGACTGGCAGCCTGAGTGCATTATGTAACAAAAAATAATTAACATTACTAGTTTTAGGTATCTTAGAAACTGGCTCTTCCATTATTGTTGTTTCTTCCAAGTTTTCTTGATGTGTTCTAGAAACGGCACATTAAAACTTAGCTTCGAAGCCACAAAATGCAACTTTGATGGAAAAAAATATATAATAAATTGCTTACCTCTTTTCACATCGAAAGAAGGAGGAAAGTTTCGCTTGTTTTGACATGGTGAATTATTAACACAAGAAGAAATACTCATAATTTGCAACTAAAAAGACTGCAGCTACACTGGCAGCTTGACCATGCTTTCTAGTGCAATCATGTTGCGCTTGCGCAGAACTGTTTCAGTCCTGCGCGTCTTGGCTCGTGCACCTGAAGGTGCACCTAACGAGGTCCAGCACACGCACCGTTAAAGAACACCTGTCTTTAATCAAATCAATGAACTATGTTTGGGCTATTTAAGGCCTGCACCCATGCAAGGATGATGCGAAGTATTACGCCGTGTCTAGTGTGCCTTACAGAGCCTTATTTCCTGTTCTTGTTGACCCCCTGGTTTTTCGACTCCTGTTTCTTGTCCCTTGATCTTGTAGTTTTGCCTCGGATATTTTGTCCGCACTCCTGCCTGTTTCTTCGATTACGACTTTGCCTGCTGTTTCGGACTGTTTGCCTGTTGCATCCATTTCACGCAGTTTAAACTCATATCGCACTGTGTATTATTTAACATATCTGCACTTCTAGCCGCCTCTTCCGCACACACACTGACAAACTGGGTTTTCGCGCCCAAACCACAGGAAGTCCATACAAGGTTATAGAAACCCTGATGAGGCTGAGGTGACAATCTAGTCAAAAAAAGTTAGAAAATTACAGTGGGCGCTTTTCTAATATTCTTATGTGGCTATTGAAAAAAAATTTATAGTCCGATATATTGGGGGGTGAGGGTGTCACGGGCATCCCAGGACCCCCTAGCTACGCCCCTGATGCTTGTTATTGTTGAAAAATATCTGAAGTATTATTTGTAAAATAACAATATCTTGCTCTAGACTTCCAACAATATTGTAAGATTCTATTTTAATTTTATCTAATAGTGGATAAAAGAATAATTACAAACGCTTACAGAATCAGCACATTCCAGTTGTACAGTGGTGCTTGAAAGTTTGTGAACCCTTTAGAATTATTTCTGCATAAATATGAACTAAATCATCATCAGATTTTCACACAAGTCCTAAAAATAGATAAAAAGAACTCAGTTAAACAAATGAGACAAAATAATACTTCATTTATTTATTGAGGAAGATGATTCAATATTACATATCTAAGTGGTTAAAAAAATATATATGTGAGACTTTGCTTTCAGTATCTGGTGTGACCCCCTTGTGCAGCAATAACTGCAACTAAAACGCTTCCAGTAACTGTTGATCAGTCCTGCACACCGGCTTAGAGGAATTTTAGCCCATTCCTCTGTACAGAACAGCTTCAACTCTGGGATGTTGGTGGGTTTCCTCACATGAACTGCTCGCTTCAGGTCCTTCCACAACATTTCCATTGGATTAAGGTCAGGACTTTGACTTGGCCATTCCAAAACATGAACTTTGTTCTTCTTTAACCATTCTTTGGTAGAACGACTTGTGTGCTTAGGATAATCATCTTGCTGCATAACCCACCTTCTCTTGAAATTCAGTTCATGGACAGATGTCCTGACATTTTCCTTTAGTTATATTTTGGTCTCATCTGTCCACAAAACATTTTTCCAATAGCCTTCTGGCTTGTCCACGTGATCTTTAGCAAACTGTAGATGAGCAGCAATGTTATTTTTGGAGAGCAGTGGCTTTCTCCTTGCAACCCTGCCATGTACACCATTGTTGTTCAGTGTTCTCCTGATGGTGGACTCATGAACATTAGCCAATGTGAGAGAGGCCTTCAGTTGCTTAGACCCTGATGTCCTTTGTGACCTCGTCGACTATTACATGCCTTGCTCTTGGAGTGATCTTTGTTGGTCGACCACTCCTGAGGAGGGTAACAATGGTCTTGAATTTCCTCCATTTGTACACAATCTGTCTAACTGTGGATTGGTGGAGTCCAAACTCTTTAGAGATGGTTTTGTAACCTTTTCCAGCCTGATGAGGATCAACAACGCTTTTTCTGAGGTCCTCAGAAATCTCCTTTGTTCGTGCCATGATACACTTCCACAAACATGTGTTGTGAAGATCAGACTTTGATAGATCCCTGTTCTTTAAAGAAAACAGGGTGCCCACTCACACCTGATTGTCATCCCACTGATTGAAAACACCTGACTCTAGTTTCACCTTCAAATTAACTGCTAATCCTAGAGGTTCACATTCTTTTGTCACTCACAGATATGTAATATTCAGGGCTCGAAATTCGTGGTGGTCCGGTCACCCAAGGCAACTTAATTTGTCATTTGGCGGGTAATTCCTGTCACTAGCCAGCCCGGCTGGCTAGTTGAAAGTAAAAAATATATATGAAGCGAAGATTCAGATTGGGGCTGTGCAATATATCTCTGAAAATTCTGTGAGAGATACATATAATTATTATATCGTAACTATCGAGTATTTTATGGTCATCTGCTGACTTGCGTTTGTTTAAAACCTTTTCCGGTGTTTTTCTCCCTGTCCCTCAGGCAGTAACGTGAGAGGCTGCCTAAGGGTTAAAAAAACAAACAAACAAAAAAAAAACAACGTTACGCACTCGCCAACCAATCCCAGGCGACATCTAGGTGCTGAAAGGAACTCGTGGGAAGATTTTCTAGTTTCGGTTTACAGCGCTGACTCCGTTCGTGCAATCGCTAGTGTTGCATAGGCTACCGTGTAAGCCCTGTCAATTTCAGCGACAAATTAAAAATAGAAGCGGACAAAATGGTTCCTAAAAGAACTAGTAAGGGGTCAGTCATCCGGCATTTTTTTGGATATCGCGAGGAGGACGTGGAACAGCAAATGCCAGTTTTTAAAGTGTGCAAAAACAAACAGTATCAAAATACTCGGGTCTTGAAATAAATGCACATTAGTCATGAACAATGGTAACTACTCTCTTTTTGTGTTATTTTTGACAGAAGTAAAATTCATACATGAACAAATTTTGGAAGGTAACTAGTCCGGCTGGCTGGTGAAAAAAAATATGAATTTCGAGCCCTGAATATTGGATCATTTTCCTCAATAAATAAATGACCAAATATAATATTTTTGTCTCATTTGTTTAACTGGGTTCTCTTTATCTAATTTTAGGACTTGTGTGAAAATCTGATGTTGTTTTAGGTCATATTTATGCAGAAGTATAGAAAATTCTAAAGGGTTCACAAACTTTCAAGCACCACTGTAGCTATAGTCATATAGTAACTATAATCATTCTTGCAATAATAAAAGCTAGTGGTAAGTCCATTCAATGAATGGAAAGACATGCTTTTGTGTCTCAACTAGTAAACCACACCCTCTGCAGTGAATTATCCCATAGATAAATATACAGTTAGGTCCATATATATTTGGACACTGACAAATTTTTTTTTTTTTTTTAACCTGTTTACTGAAACATATTCAAGTTGACTTTCAGCTTTCATTTGAGGGTATCCACATTAAAATTGGAAGAAGGGTTTAGGAGTTTCAGCTCCTCAACATGTGCCACCCTGTTTTTAAAAGGGACCAAAAGTAATTGGACAATTGACTCAAAGGCTATTTCATGGGCAGGTGTGGGAAATTCCTTCGTTATGTCATTCTCAATTAAGCAGATAAAAGGCCTGGAGTTGATTTGAGGTGTGGTGCTTGCATTTGGAAGAGTTTGCTGTGAAGAAAATGTGGTCAAAGGAGCTCTCCATGCAGGTGAAACAAGCCATCCTCAAGCTGCGAAAACAGGAAAAAAAAACCATCCGAGAAATTGTTACAATATTAGGAGTGGCAAAATCTACAGTTTGGTACATCCTGAGAAAGAAAGAAAGAAAGCACTGGTGAACATCAATGCAAAAAGACCTGGACACCAACAGAAGTCAACAGTGGTGGATGATCGCAGAATAATTTCCATGGTGAAGAGAAACCCCTTCACAACAGCCAACCAAGTGAACAACACTCTCCAGGAGGTAGGCGTATCAATATCCAAATCTACCATAAAGAGAAGACTGCATGAAAGTAAATACAGAGGGTTCACTGCA
Source organism: Neoarius graeffei (assembly GCF_027579695.1). NCBI lineage: Eukaryota > Metazoa > Chordata > Actinopteri > Siluriformes > Ariidae > Neoarius > Neoarius graeffei. Next base: position 799,273 of record NC_083587.1, read on the forward strand.
CGGTGCAAGCCACTCATAAGACTCAAGAATAAAAAGACTAGATTGGACTTTGCTAAAAAACATCTAAACAAGCCAGCACAGTTCTGGAAGAACATTCTTTGGACAGATGAAACCACTAGATTCATAAACAGTTTCTTCCCATATGCCATAAATATCCCTAATGAGCAAGCCTGTTGCGACAGTGGCAAGGAAAAACTCCCTCAGATGACATGAAGAAACCTCGAGAGGAACCAGACTCAAAAGGGAAACCATCCTCAGTTGGGTGATAACAGACAACGTGATAACAGTTTTAACATGAAGTCTGTTTCGTTGATGTTATATAAACTTCATTGATACGAGTGCAAAACTGTTCATGACAACTACAGTCCTAAAGTTAGCAAGTCAACTGTAGTCCTCAGCCATAAAAGCATTACTATAAGTGTCCAGAACATCTTCCAAGTGTGACTTTCAACTGTCTGTATGGAGCCATCCTCTACAGGAGCGATGTGATGAGACTCCAACCAGACATAGGGCATCAGGATGGATCAGGTAGGTCCAAGGAGCAGAAGAGGTCAGCATCTCAATCTCAGGATTGACATGTAACTCAGAAGAACAGACGGGGGGGGGGGGAAGAGAAAGAAAACACAGGTTGTTGGGCATGCCCAATGTCACCTGATGAGTAGGAACAGTATACATTTTGCGCTGAGTGCAAGCAGGGACTCTGGCAAAACTAACTATGACAGCATAACTAAAAGGGGAGAGCCAGAAGGTAACACAGGCATGAGGGTGCCCGGGGACATAAAGCAGCAGCCACTACACCGTCAACAAACTCAAGTGAGCAAGCGAGTGGGGTACTGACAGCATCCAAACATCCCAGTTTACCAAAACACCATGTCTGAGGACCCTCCAGATCTACAACTTTACCTCAAACACCATTAACAAAAGGCTTGACTAAACAGATATGTTTTCAGCCGAGACTTAAACACTGAGACTGGGTCTGATTCCTGAACACTACTCAGAAGGCTGTTCCATAACTGTGGGGCTTTGTAAGAAAAGGCTCCGCCCCCTGATGTAGCTCTGCCCTCTGATGTAGCAGAGCCTTTTCTTACAAAGCCCCACAGTTATGGAACAGCCTTCCAAGTGTGAAATGTGAAGTTCACTATAATGAGGTACCAACAGATAGTCTGCACCTTTTGATCTAAGTAGGCGTGGCGGGTCATAAAGGACCAGAAGTTCACTCAGGTACTGTGGTGCGAGACTATTCAGTGCTTTAAAAGGTCAATAGTAGCATTTTATAATCAATACAAAATTTGATTGGGAGCCAATGCAGTGTGGATAAGATAGGGGTGATGTGGTCGTATCTTCTAGTTCTAGTAAGGGCTCTTGCTGCTGCATTTTGAACTAACTGGAGGTTTTATATGCACTTATTGGAACATCCAGACAGTAAGGCATTACAATAATCCAACCTGGAGGTAACAAAATAGCCCAGGAGTAATAGGGTTATACCCGGAACAAATTAGTAACAAGCTGAAAATTTCAGAATATGTTCAGAATACCTTTAGGAATAACATACTAAAAGTCCCCGGAAATCCCCCTTGTGCTCTCTGAGAAATTCAAGATGGCATCCAAAATGGCTGCCAAATGGAGATCTGCCCATATCTCAGGCCCAAAACAAAATATTAATGCAATTAAAAGGTCAGAATATATGATGTTTTGTAGGGTAGGAGAGTAAATTCCAACATGTGTGAATTAATTACGTTGTGTATTAACATTATATTATAATGTACACATTATTATAACAGTATATTTGTGTATAGTGTGGATCCATTGGTTACTCGTTCACTCCATATCATCCTATTCTGTTCACAAAACAACAAACACAATTACTAGGGGTTGGAGCACTTATTTTCATTAATATTAAAGTAAATTGGTGGTGTAAAATGAAAAATGGCATGTTAAAAGGTCATGCTGAGTTCAATCATTTTTAAAAGGTCATGCTGAGTTCAATCATTTTTAAAAGGTCATGCTGAGTTTAGTCATTTTTTGTCCGAATACACTGGCATTGCTAGTAGTAAAGACTGGCGCTAGAAACTCAAAGATTAATTTTTTTCCACCCTTAAACAAGCTTGAATAAATTCCCTACTTCATTGATGGTACAACAAAAGGTCCAAGCATTACAACTGAGGCACTGAGAAGTGTTTAAGTCTACTCATTGTTTATAAGCAAGAGCTTTTATTGAGGCAGACCTTTTTGTCATGAAAGTCGCCGGAATGAAGAAGTGTACTGAAACAGCTTGCCATTGTAGTTTTAGAAGATAGAGTTCTCAAATTTAATTTCCCTTTAATATTTTATCAAAGCTTAAAGATGCACTAAATATTAAGGAAATTGATGTCTAATTGTTGTCTTACATTATGTTCATGTATGTAGGTAGCCTACTAAGCTAATCTGTCAATCATGTCAACCATCAAATTCCATGTAATTTCCACATTAATGACCTTGTAATCTTGGTTAATTTTAATTTTAACAGTGTGACAATGGTGAATTTGCATTGCTTGTATGAGAGAACATATAATTTAACATTTTAATTGCATTTATATTATGTTTTATCCCTGAGATATTGAAAAATCTCCAATCGGCGGCCATTTTGGATGCCATCTTGAATTTCTCAGACAGCACAAGGTGGATTCCCGGGGACTTTTAGTACGTTATTCCTAAGGGTATTCTGAACATATTCTGAAAAATTCAGCTTGTTACTAATTTGTTCCGGGTTGGACTCAATTTTGAGCTAATGCTCTTGGGCTAAAAGCATGAACTAGTTTTTTCTGCATCGTGTAGTGACATTAAAATTTCTTATCTTAGCAATATTTCTGAGATGAAAGAAAGCTATCCAGGTAATCTCATCTCATCTCATTATCTCTAGCCGCTTTATCCTTCTACAGGGTCGCAGGCAAGCTGGAGCCTATCCCAGCTGACTACGGGCGAAAGGCGGGGTACACCCTGGACAAGTCGCCAGGTCATCACAGGGCTGACACAGACAACCATTCACACTCACACCTACGGTCAATTTAGAGTCACCAGTTAACCTAACCTGCATGTCTTTGGACTGTGGGGGAAACCGGAGCACCCGGAGGAAACCCACGCGGACACGGGGAGAACATGCAAACTCCACACAGAAAGGCCCTCGCCGGCCCCGGGGCTCGAACCCAGGACCTTCTTGCTGTGAGGCGACAGCGCTAACCACTACACCACCGTGCCGCCCATCCAGGTAATCATCAATATGAATTTCAAATGAAAGACTGAGGTCAATAATCACCTCGAGGTCTTTTACTGCTGCACGTGAAGAAACAAAAAGGCAATACAGAGTTACTGTGTAATCAGAAAACCTAATTCTAGCCGCATGTGGTCCGAGTACAAGTACGAGGATCTTGTCAGAGTTAAAGGGGAACTGAAGTCATTTTTAAACTTGCTTTATTTCTTAATTAACATGTTATTCAATTACGTTTTCGGTTTTATTAACCTTATATCGTGACTGGTATTGGCGGATTATATTACACTTATCAGCCTTTTCGGTTTTTAGAAGAAGAAGAAACCTTTATTCGTCACATGCACACTTCAAGCACAGTGAAATTCATCCTCTGCATTTAACCCATCTGAAGCAGTGAACACACACGCACTCAGAGCAGTGGGCAGCCACACCAGAGCGCCCGGGGAGCAGTTAGGGATTCGGTACCTCGCTCAAGGGCACCTCAACCAAAGGCCGCCCCACGTCAACCTAACTACATGTCTTTGGACTGTGGGGGAAACCAGAGCACCCGGAGGAAACCCACGCAGACACGGGGAGAACATGCAAACTCTGCACAGAAAGGCCCTCGCCAGCTGCTGGGTTCGAACCCGGAACCTTCTTGCTGTGAGGCGACCGTGCTAACCACTACACCACCGTGCCGCCTTAGCCATGTTGAATGTAGTTTGTATGGTCCACGGCAGGCGTCACCTACAGTATCTGCGCAATCCTCACGAGACTTGTGCGAGACTTCAAACGTGAAGTGTCAGCACCGCCATTTTGAAAACTGTTTACACAGTGGCCAGATCGCCATATTCCAATTTAGATTAATTTCGAGATTTGCCAGCTTCATCAGTGATGGAGTGTCAGTCCTCCGCGCTGTGGCGCATGCACCTGAAGGCACGCCTCAGGCTGTGCGCACCGAGTGGACTCCAGCACGCACGCCAAGAATAAGGTGCACCTGAGCTCAGTTAAGGAATGATGCATTTGCATCGCAAAGTATTATGATATGCATTACCAAGCCTTTCTACCTATTGTCTTGATTTCCTGTTTCACGATCCTTGTGCCAGTTTCTCGTTCTTGTCCTCGATTAGCCTTTGATGTACTATTTGCACCTCAACCGACCTTTTTGTCTGTATTCTCGTTTTCATCTAGCCTGTCATTTTGGATTGTTTTTTTTTCCTGCACTTTATTAAACTGTATACTTCTGCACATACATCCGCCTCCCTCGCATACGTGACACAGAGATTATTCCATATGACTTCGAACCAACTGCGAAGAGTTGGAAAGAAAACAGGATAAGGACTAGTCCGTCGCACTGGTATTTACCTCATTACTGTCGCACAATTAAAACGTGCCAGATCAGGTGGCTGGTGGGTTTTCAAAATAATAAATACATGCATGTTTTTTGTGATAAATACATTTTATACCATTTCGATTACGTTCATTATGTCTTATATTAAATATAGTTAGTTGTTTTTTTTTTCTTTTTTTATCAGACATCTAGTTTTTGGGTTTGTTTACCTGACATGTTTCGACGTACGACTGTCGTCTTCCTCAGAGTGTCACCGGATGTTAATTGGTGACGCATCTTTTATCAGCTGATGTTTCTGAAGGCGTGGCCATAGAGATCCGTAAGCGAAGCCCGAGGACCATCAACCAGGATGAGGGAGCATACATGCTCTCCCACACCTGGAGTGCCATCTTGCAGGGGACGAACAGACAGTAGAAGGCGTGACCGACCTGTCAATCCAGACAGGAAGGCCACGCCTTCAGAAACATCAGCTGATAAAAGATGCGTCACCAATTAACATCCGGTGACACTCTGAGGAAGACGACAGTCGTACGTCGAAACATGTCAGGTAAACAAACCCAAAAACTAGATGTCTGATAAAAAAAGAAAAAAAAAAAAAAAAACTAACATTTTATACCAAGCACATTTCCCACATAATCGTCACTAAGATTTCAGACAGCACTACAAAATGGCGTCCCCACTATATAGTGTCCTATAAAGTGACTAGGGAGCGATTTCGGACACAGGGGAAACTTCCGGCTTGATTACGTCAGCATTCGAAGGAGGGAGCACGTCTTTTGACAACATTGGCAGATGTTGGTCACTTTGATTTCCGCTGGACGTTTTACTTCCATCCCACAAAGTTTCGCACAGGTCTCAGTGAATCTCGTTTACAGCCGTTGCTTTGACATATGGACTGATATATTACATGGTATATTTCAAACACTCATAACTTGCTATAGCAGTGACAAAATAGCTGTCAGAAATGCATTCCTACATTTTACAAAATGAGAAATAGAATTTTGATAATTAAAAAAAAAAATTGCCTTCAGTTCCCCTTTAAGCAGAAGGAAATTAATAAGCATCCAGTGCAGGGTTCTCCACTTTTCAAAAATGAAAGGTGGAGGCGGGGGTTTGCCCCCCTGAAGCTGATGGACTTTGGGCTTTTTGACAGTGAAACTGGCCAATAAATGGATAGGAAATGCTAAATCATTGTTAAAATCATTTTACAAAAAATTAACACACTTACTGTACATATCTTTATTGTCAATGTGAGACTCATTACAGTGACATTTCAGTTGAGACTGATGCACCTGTAAAATTTCTATCGTTTTAACTGTAGAATGCCCTCGTATATCTGTGTCACGTAGGTTCTTAAATGTGACAATGATGGACAACGGCCAAAGATAGAACTTTTAATACAAGATGTTTTATTGGGTATGGGTTCCCACAGTAGCAGCAGAAATTTAAGACAAAATAAGTTATAATAATAAAATAAAAGTTCAAGTAATTATTAAAAAAAAAAAAACCTTTGTCTACAAAACAGAATACTGTATTGCACTATGTTTGCACCGCCTGAGGACAGGCACATTACAGGACTACTACATAACAGACAGCGCCATGACCCAACTAGTCCACCTCCTTTCAGAGGGCTGGATATAGTGGCCTGTCCCCACCCACTGGAAGATATCAATTATTTTATATTACCAACATCGCATAAACCATACATTTACTTAATTTCAGGTCTAAGTGCATCCCAATAATCTCTATAATTCATAAACAAAACACCCAATTACAATAAATACATACATTTTTTACAATACACATAATTAAATGTTAATTGGGTGGAACTACTACAATCCATGCAAGAGCTGGTACACGTGCCCAAGACTGGCACTACAAAGCCACCCCGGCCTCCGTAGTTCAGGTCCTTTGACCCAGGAACACGGAAGTCCTGCAGTAAACAAACACAGTGAAGCAGCGGGAAAACGCAGCTTTCGCCTACACAATCACAGATACATAAAATAAAAGACTTTAACTTAACCAGTGTGTGCACTGTTATATGATTACTGTAACTGTGTATGGTCAGAAAAGACGATAACGCTACAAACAACCTGCGTGTACACCACCAAAGTTATTTAGCTGCTGGCTAGCTGCAGCTTGTAGCTTCCAACGTTACTATGTGTCAGTATAGTGTAATGTAGTGCGCTGTAGTGTAACGCAAGGATAGATCTAGATAAGTTACTCTTTTTTTTTTTTGGGCCACAGGAAGGGTGGCGGGCCAGAATTATAACATGGCGGTGCGCCACTTTAAAAGGGCCCGTGGAGAACAATGCAGTGTCTAATGTCCTTTACACATTCCTCAATTCTATTAAGCTGGTGTCTCATCTGGTTTTGCAGAAACATACAACTGTGTGTCATCAGCATAACAGTGGAAACTAATACCACGGTTACGAATAATATTACCCAGAAATAACATGTATAAAGAAAAAAGCAGTGGGCCTAAGACAGCACCTTGTGGAACACCAAACTTTACCTCAGTATGTCTAGAAAAATCACTATTTACATCAACACACCGACAGCCAGCACTCGAAACTAACGGTGTCCCGACGTCCCGGGGACCATAAAAAAATGTCATCGGGACACAAAGTTATCATACCTGGGACAATGGAAAAAAATAGATCTAGAAAAAAAGTTCTACATTAATATTATTTACAAAGCCGTAACACATACGTAGACATTCACCTAATTTGTCAATTTTAATTTTAAAACGTTAACAGCGAAAAATACATAGTAGCTACACTTTCGATGCACCTGCATCCGTAGGCTACAGAGCAGCGCATTCTGTTCTAGAATCTTCGGCCGGAGTCCGCATTATATGGACTTGGAATGGAATTGCTACCGCACACGCTGCGCCAACTCTTGCCAGAACAAAAATGCTTAAGTGGTTGAAGCGGACCGACCGCGGGGAAGAAACTGAAAGCCCAGACATAACGTCTCCGGGACCTTCAGGATCCAAAGTGTCATCGCCTGGTCTGCAGGCAACGCTAGCAACTCAATGAACACTGTTAGACACGTTATAAAATACAACAGGAATGATGTGGATGATATTGACGGAAGATACCGTTCAACAGAATAAGTGAGTTTTCTTGGTGTCTTTCTAGTTCAGAAAGTTTAGTCAGTCAGCAGCACAACTAGGCTAGGACCTGGCACTATGTTGATGTTGCTAACATTTACACCCACGTTTCGGCAGCGAAAGTTCATAAAAATGGATAACGGTAATGGATAACGGAAAGTTCATAAAAATGGATAACGGTCTCATCTCATCATCTCTAGCCGCTTTATCCTTCTACAGGGTCGCAGGCAAGCTGGAGCCTATCCCAGCTGACTATGGGCAAAAGGCGGGGTACACCCTGGACAAGTCGCCAGGTCATCACAGGGCTGACACATAGACACAGACAACCATTCACACTCACACCTACGGTCAATTTAGAGTCACCAGTTAACCTAACCTGCATGTCTTTGGACTGTGGGGGAAACCGGAGCACCCGGAGGAAACCCACGCGGACACGGGGAGAACATGCAAACTCCGCACAGAAAGGCCCTCGCCGGCCCCGGGGCTCAAACCCACGACCTTCTTGCTGTGAGGCGACAGCGCTAACCACTACACCACCGTGCCGCCCCATGGATAACGGTAATGGTGAAAATTATAAGTTGGCCTTATAAGTGCCAACAGATATTCAAGGTATAAGTAGATGAAATGAACATAAAAGGGGTCTTATTTTCAACTAAAGTGTACTGCAGATGTAGGGAGTTGAAACATTTTCTGAATGAGCTAGTTGGCCCCTTTAAATAAACGGGTATCTATTCATACAGTGAGATCGCCAAAGTTTAATAAACTGAAAATGCAATAACTGTAATTTTGAAGTAGATGATGTATAGGACATGTGTCGCTTGTGTCTTGTGACTTATTGTAAAAATGATATAAAGGGTTCAAAATCGCATAGTTACAAATATAATAGCAACTTCATATGATAATATTAACCACTGGTTATTTCAGAGAGGAAAAAAATGGGGACACTATTGCTTCCATTCGGGACAATACAACACAGAATTCGGGACCACTGGGGGACACAAAGAAAAAAAGTTAATTTCGAGCCCTGCCGACAGCGATCAGTTAAATAAGAGCTGAGCCAGGAGAGGGCCGTTCCCTTAACTCCCACAACATTTGCTAGTCTATCCAAAAGAAAGGAATGATCAATGGTATCAAATGCTGCACTAAGGTCAAGTAACACAAGCAGCAAGACACAGCCCTGATCAGACGCCAACAGTAGGTCACTTACTACGATGTTTCTCAATCTATGGGCCATGGACCGTGTAGGTACACAATCTGTCTAAGAACTACAACAGCCCGTCTCTTTAAGAAACTACATTTCCCACCAGCCAACTTCCGCGTTGACCTATGTCACGCGTGGACGGGATCATCTACGTCACGTCCTCCATGACATCACTTCCACGCCGACTCTTTAAGAGACCCGGAAACGCTCAGCTCGCTCTCTCTCGTCTGGATTTCAAGCCATCTGGACACAAGGGATACCCTGCATCAGAAAACCCAAAAAAAGACCTCTTTCTTGCAAGATCCACGATTTAGCGCGATTTCTTTCTTACCCTTGGCCAAGGTAGACTCCAGAGTCACGCGATTTTTAACTCAGTCGAGTTACAACCGGTTTTATTCGTATTAGAAGTGACGTCATGACTGCTGCCCAAGCAGTTTAATTCAAAGTTAAGAAAGCGGCTGGACCCTTTTTTTTTAACTGAAGCGCTGTGCACTTTTCAGCTCAAATACATGAAGCGGTATTGGCCGGTTTCGCGAGCGGAATATTGCGCATGCGCACATCGCTCTTTCCGAAGAGAAACATCCGGCGATTCATCAAAACAATATGTCGAGTGAGATGCTTCGGAAACCGTGTGAATAAACTGATAAATTTGATATGTAACCCGAATATCGGCGTATTTTGGCACTTGTCCGATCGGACAAGTAACTGAGACGATGAACTTGTCCAACATAAAGGATCACTTGTCCCGGACAAGCGGACAACCGTTAATGTCGAGCCCTGCATAAGGGGAGTAAAACATTCTAATTGCTGATATAATAGTTATATTGTTAACTACAGGGCTACTTAAATTGCCTGACCTTAAATTAGTAGTTAGAATTTTTTTTTGTCGGATATTTTCAATTTTGTCATTGAAAAAATTCATGAAGTCGTTGCTGCTACATACTGCAGGTGTGCATGCGTCTATAGTGGACTTATTCCTGGTTAATTTTGCTACAGTATTAAACAGGAATCTAGGATTATTTTTGTTATCTTCTATTAGGGAGGAGAGATAATGTTGATCTCGCAGCACTCAGAGCTTTTCTATACTTCAGGAAGCTCTCCTTCCACGCTAATTTGAACGCTACCAATTTTGTTTGACGCCATTTACATTCCAGTTTTCGAGTGGTCTGTTTTAATGTGCGAGTGTCATCGTTATACCAGGGTGCTAATTAAGTCATATATTTAAAATCTGTATTTTTCTGTCAAGCTGGTTTGTGATAATGCCTATTGTTAAAAGGATTATACAAATAAAGTCAATGTATTGGACAATAAACTGCACTGAATGCACAACCTCCTCGGCAGAGGTAATAATGTTGGCCAAACTCTCCACATGAACTCAGCTAAATCATGATCAGTTATGACGCGATTAGGATTACCCTCAGTCAACAATCTACACTTCTTACAGATGCAACTTTTTCTTTTTTTTTTTGGTTTTGTGAACAGAAGACAGCATGGCGGATGAAGAATCGCAGCGAGCAGACCAACCTCCTGAAAGAAGCATCAGAGCAGCGGAGACACAAATCACTCCTGGGCACTTTAACTTTAAGAATAAAACCAGCGCGGAAACAGAACACAGAGCTTTGCGAGTTGGGCCTTTAGCCATGAGTTAAAGTAAGAAGTTTCGTTGCTGCCAGAGCTCATCGTTAGACAGAGTTCTCTCTCTCTCTCTCCAGGGATCAGAGGCTTAGAGTTTGTTTTGTTTGTTTGTTTACATTTATTGCCATTTAAGCATCTATGGCTATTTCATGGCCAATACAGGTAATAAATATCACAAAATTAAAACCAATAATAAAATAAATAAATAAATACATCAAATACGTTTGTACACATCAATGCACTTCAAAAAGTTTAAAACCTTTAACGGTGAAACCTTATTAAAAATATCTTCAGAGGCTTAGAGCTCAACACCATACGATTCTTCCAGTAACAAGATTTCTCGGTTGGGGAAACCATGCCTAAAACAGTCCCCTATGATTTCATCCATCTTCATTTTCAATGTGTAAAGCTTTCTGCTTAATACACTGCAGAGGGGGTGAGTCTGCCTGACTGGCTTTAAAATATTAAAAATAAAATAAAATTTAAAAAAGAGGGGGAAAAGCCTGTGAGGAATCAAGTCGGAATTCCGAGAAATAAAAGTTGGAATGGCGAGGAAGTTGTAATTTAGAAAAAAAAATAACGTGATGGAAATAGCTTTAAGTGAAGATTATTTAAATACATACAACTAAACAGGTTAGCCAAACTACAGCTCTCTCCTGAGTGGATAAGTAGTGCACTACCGAGAGTGCACACGGCATTATTTCATACTGAACGGAGTTCACCAAAACACGGAAGTGGAGCTGGATTAGGGATTCGACCACACACCTTCAGTTTAACTTACCTCAGGGTTTTAAATCCTCAGAGCCAGACACAATAACGCGCTTTTATTTTTATAAACCGAGGGGCTGATGCGGTTCATGGAAGCAGCGGGTTTTTAATTTTTCCCTCTTCTTTTTCTTCTCCAGTGTTTTCTGTCGGTTGGAGAAGCAGCTACTGGACGCGTTAGCGCCACCACCTGGACTGGAGTGGAGTTTCAGGGTGGAGGACGCCTTTCCCAACCAAACCCTCACACATTTCTACAAATAACAATTATAATGTCATTTTTAAAAGTGTAATGTTTCATGCCTGGACCCATTTGGTTGTTCTGAACATGTCTGTGCTGGGTTTTATTTTCTGCTCGAAGCTAAAATTCTCTGGGGCTGTTTGCTTCCAGTGGAACTGATGCATAGCACAACATGGGCGGAATAATAAAGAAGACTCCTCTGAGGCACATAAAGCCAGCAGACTGCATCTATTTGAACTGCTGCTCATGCAGCATAACACACCTACTGTCTACCCACCGGTGTAGAGAGGTGTGGAGTGGAATGAAGACCATCGCTGGTTACAAGCCAACCAGCAATGAAGGAGAGGATGGCAATGTGGAAACGGCAAATGAGCTGAATCTTTATTTCAACAGATTTGATGGCGTGACCCCAACCCACCACCACCACTCTTCTGCGGGATGGCTACAACCACACACTTCACATTCTCGCCCCTCCCCCACCTCTTCTTGCCCAACCTCATCTCCATTTCAGGATCTCGGTCGCACCTCCTCAACAGACCCCTGGCTGAGTACCCCGCCCCCAAAAACATCTTCATCCCTCCCCCACCTCCGCACCGATCATCAGCGAGGAGCAAGTGAGAAGACAGCTGAAGAGACTCCATGCAGGAAAATCAGCAGGCCCAGATAGTGTTAGCCCCTGTATAACTGTACAAGCCTGATGTTGTCTTAGGTCATATTTATGCAGAAATATAGAAAATTCTAAAGGGTTCACAAACTTTCAAGCACCACTGTATCTCTCCTTTTATGAAAAATGTCTTGGCCTATTTCTTTGAACAATAACAAAGCATCAGTGGTCTTCATGGTTTGTTTTGTTTTATTAAACTTTCAAAAAGTAAAATAAGAAACAAAATTATGGTGGGGGTCACACAACAGACCTGGGCCCCAATTAAAGAGTGCTCTATAAAGAAACATAAAATAAAATTAATATAACAATATGGGGTGGCACGGTGGTTAGCGCTGTCGCCTCACAGCAAGAAGGTCCGGGTTCGAGCCCCGTGGCCAGCGAGGGCCTTTCTGTGTGGAGTTTGCATGTTCTCCCCGTGTCCACGTGGGTTTCCTCCGGGTGCTCCGGTTTCCCCCACAGTCCAAAGACATGCAGGTTAGGTTAACTGGTGACTCTAAATTGACCATGAGTGTGAATGGTTGTCTGTGTCTATGTGTCAGCCCTGTGATGACCTGGTGAGTTGTCCAGGGTGTACCCCATCTTTTGCCCGTAGTCAGCTGGGATAGGCTCCAGCTTGCCTGCGACCCTGTAGAACAGGATAAAGCGGCTAGAGATAATGAGATGAGATGAGATAACTTAATATACTATATATATGAGGGTAAGTGAAGAAGTTCTAAGACAGATGCTATAATTTCAAAAGAATTCAAAAAAGGAATACAAAGAAGGAATTCTCCGATGGAAACATCACTTGCAGAAGAAGACTTAAATGGAGGATATGTAGAGAAATAGCTTTATTTTCATAAATAAAGATTTTTTTCATTTGTCTTAGAACTTTTTGACTTACCCTTGTGTGTGTGTGTGTGTGTGTGTGTGTGTGTGTGTGTGTGTGTGTACACATAATAAATAAAACTCATACAGTGGATATAAAAAGTGTACACACCCCAATAAATGATAGGTTTTTCTGATGTAATAAAAATGAAACCATGATAAATAATTTCAAAATGTTTCCCACCTATAACCTCACCTATGTGACCTATAACCTGTACCTGTATAACCTGTATTGAAAAACAAACAAATCGGTTACTGAGAAAAGCATAAAAAATAAAAAAAAACACACAATAAGCTGGTTGCATAAGTGTAGTAGTAGGCAGCCGTCGATCCCAGAGGACCATGAGAGTGTGCCCTAGGAACACTTTCAGTTGTCCAGTGCGGGAATGGCAGTCTCTTCCGCACTTTGCACAGCAGAACTGTGTAGCAGCACAGTGTAGCGGGCAGCTCTTTTCTCATCAGCTCTCTGCATGAGACTCTCCTCAAAAACTGACAGACCTTTTGTCATTGCCAGTTTCCAGGCACACCTGTCTGCTGCAAGCATCTGCCAGGAGTTCATATCAATGGTGAGAGCTTTGAGGTCATGTTTTCAAGTGTCCTTGTAGCAAAGCTGAGGACAGCTGACTGGTCTGTGACCAGATGCCAGCTCTCTGTAGAGGAGGTCCTTAGGGATACATCCATCTGGCATGCTGGAGATGTGTCCTAGCCAGCACATGTGTCTCTGCTTCAGCAAGGCAAACATGGAGGTGTTGTTGGCTGTCTGGAGCATTATGTTGTTGGGGACCTTGTCTCTCCAAGTGATTCCCAGGATATGCCTCAGGTAGTGCATGTGGAACGAATTGAGTCTTTGCTCCTGCCTTGATTTCAGGGTCCAAGATTCGCTGCCATGGAGCAGTATGTTCAGTACACTTGGATCTTGATGTGCTCCATGAGCTTGTTGTTGGTCCAGACTCTCTTGGACAGTCTGGCAAAGGTTGATGCAGCCTTTCCAATGTGTCTGTTGATCTGGCTGTCCAAGGACAGATTGTTAGAGATTAAAGAGGCCAGGTAAACAAACTCATTGACTGTTTCCAGCTCCTGGTCAGCAACTGTGATGGAGGGAAGCTGATCAACACCTTGTCCCATCACTTAAGTCTTCTTTAAGCTAATGGTGAGGCCAAATTCATTGCAGGCAACAGCATAGGATGACATGGCAGACTGGAGCTCCTCTTGTGAGTGGGTTGCAACTGCTGCATCATCAGCAAAGAGAAAGTCTCTGATGCATTTCTACTGCACCTTTGTCTTTGCTCTCAGTCTAGACAGTCTGAAAAGGTTCCCGTCTGATCTTCTCCACAAATAGATCCCTTCTGTCACTGTTCTGAAGGTGTATTACAGCATGACTGCAAAGAAGATTCCAAACAGCATGGGAGCTAGAACGCATCCCTGCTTCACTCCACTGAGTATGTTGAAGGATTCAGAGATGGAGCCATCATACACAACGGCTCCTTTCATATCATCATGAAATGATTTGATGATGGTGAGCAATGTTGCAGGACATCTAATCTTTCTCAGGATTTCAAAGAGTCCTCTTCTGCTCACAAGGTCGAATGCCTTTGTAAGGCCAATGAAGGCAATGTATAATGGTTTCCCCTGCTCTCTGCATTTCTCTTGCAGTTGCCTGACAGAAAAGATCATGTCAGTAGTAAACCTCTCAGCACGAAAGCCACACTGGGACTTTGGGTCGACTCTGTCAGCAACGACCTGAAGTCTCTTCAGGATGACACATGCAAACAGCTTCCCAACAATGCTGAGCAGTGAGATGCCACAGTAGTTATTGCAGTCATGCCTTTGTTTTTGTAAAGGGTGACGATATTGGCATCTCACGTCCTGTGGGACTGCTCCTTCCCTCCAGTACTGACAGAAAAGCTCATGCAGTTCATGGATGAAAGGACCTTTGGCACATTTGAGGATATCTGGTGGTATGCTGTCCTTTCCTAGAGCTTTGCCAGCAGCAAGTGCATCTAGTGCTTTTTCAAGTTCTTTCAGAATTGGCTCAGCATCAAGTCTATCCAAAGTGGGCAGAGGTTCATTGGTGTTGACTTTGGGGGGGGGGGGGGGGGGGCAGTCTTGTTCTGCAGTGGACTAAGGGCTTGCTTGATTCCATCATACATTCCTCTGCTCCATGGTATATCTAATGCCATGGAAATTTTTTTGTACCCTTCTCCTGACTGATACCTTTCAACAATGAGATCCCTTTGATGTTTTGTAAGCTGTCTGCGAACCATGGCTTTTGCTGGAGGATGCAACTGTATAAATATCAGGAAAAATCCTACTATGACAGCTGAACTTTATGTGGGGTTAGTCAGAGTCATTTTAATTGATGGCAGGTGTGTACCCAAAAAGACTGAATGCTGTAATTAAATCAAAAGGTGTTTCAACAAAGTATTAGTTTAAGGGTGTGCACACATACAGGCAGCTTATTGTACGTTTTTTTTTTTTTTTTATAGTTCCCCCCCCTTAACAGATTTGCTTGTTTTTTTACCTGAATTGTACAGGTTATAGGTCACATTAAAGGTGGGGAAAGTTTTGAAATTATTTATCATGGTCTCATTTTTTTTACATCAGAAAAAAATATCATTTTAACAGGGTGTGTACACTTTTTATATCCACTATACACGGCTTATGTAGATGCTACTGCCTAATAACACTGGTTATGAGTACATTATACCCTGAATTCTAACTACCAACATTTTCTCCCCATAAATGCATATAACACATAGCAAACATAAAAAAACTACTTGAGCTTAACCTTACATCCCAGAAATTATTACATACACATGATTTATTGTGCCACATGTGCAAGCTGAGAATGAGCTCCAACGAGTTATCTTTGCAATGTCTCCAGGATGCTGCTGATGCACCTAACAGTGTACAAAGAAGAAGAAACCTTTGTCACATGTACACTTCAAGCACAGTGAAATTCATCCTCTGCATTTAACCCATCTGAAGCAGTGAACACATGCACACACACCCAGAGCAGTGGGCAGTCAAACTACAGTGCCTGGGGAGCAGTCAGGGGTTTGGTACCTTGCTCAAGGGCACTTCAGCCCGAGGCCGCCCCATGTTAACCTAACTGCATGTCTTTGGACTGTGGGGGAAACCAGAGCACCTGGAGGAAACCCACGCAGACATGGGGAGAACATGCAAACTCCACACAGAAAGGCCCCCACCAGCAACTGGGCTTGAACCCAGAACCTTCTTGCTGTGAGGCGACAGTGCTAACCACTACACCACCATGCCACCCGTGCCATGGTAGACAAAGTGATGAAGATTTACCCATGGCGGAACCAAGATGGCTCAGTCAGTGAACCTACTGATGTAGGAAATGTGACGGAGGGTATCACTCAGTGCGTTTACATGCACATAGAGAAAATCGAATTTCTGCCATAGCTCAACTGAAATCGAAGTTCTAAATGCCATGGAAACACCTTAGCTCAGCTGAAATCGAACCGAACTGGATTTCTCGTAATCGAGCTACGCGACCTAGATTATGCGATTGTAGCTGAGCTACTTAGTGCATGTAAACCCTATTGAGCTACGTAGTCGAGCTACTTACTTCAGCACTGCCCCTTCTGGAAGTGACGAGTGACGAGACCACAAGCGGGAAACACAACAGCCTCGGTCGGCATGACAACGAATCATGACAACGGCATGAATCTTTTCTTTTTGTGGCATTGTTTGCACTGTTAAAATTTAGCTCACTTACTGTATCACCAAATACATCTGTACAGCTGTTGCATAGCTGTGAATTGTGTACATAAACAAGTCATTGTATTTGTGTGTGTATATACATGTCCAACATCTGAAGAATGTCAATAAAAACAAAACAATTGAACTTTTTTGTGTGTTTATTAAGACATAAGTTAAATTGTAAGCAAAGAAATTTTTTTTGTAAGCAAAAAATGGACTTTAGAAAAATATACAATTGTGCAAAATAAGTTGTCTTACAAAACAGTGGTCTGCGCAGGACAGTTTGTAGCCATACAGTCTGTTAGAGCAAGCCTAACAGCTTGAGCACAGAACTTGTGAACACGGAACTGCCAGTGTTTCTTCTTCTTCTTCTTCTTCTTCTTCTTCTGTCGATTTATTGGCGGTTAACAATCAATGTGTATTACCGCCATCTACCGGGCTGAGGTGTGATCTCAAGGGATATTAATCGTTGTAAATGCTTACATGAGAATAAATCAAAACTGAGCCTGTAGTCAGACCTTGAGCAGGTCACGTCCTGATAGAATGTTCAAAAAGATATCAATATTATGTCTCGAGCAATGTGTTATCATAACAGTACAATACACAGTGAGACACAAGGTCACAGAAGAATTCTAGCCTTCTCGATGAAATAGTAAAATAGAATGGAGTAGAATATTAACAATATTAAGAGATGTATGCTCGAGTTAATCTTTGCTCTTCTTGACGTGTATTGGTGCTCAGAGAGCGGGCATGCCCTATCAGCCTTCGTCCCACCTCACCGGAGCTTAGAGAAACTCCAGCCAAATTGTCCCATGAACCAAATAAAATCTTCCCGTAAACCAATTACGAGGATAACCAAACAAAAATCTTCCCGTAAACCAATTACGAGGATAACCAAACAAAAATCTTCCTGTAAACCAATTACGAGGATAACCAAACAAAATCTTCCCGTAAACCAATTACGAGGATAACCAAACAAAATCTTCCCGTAAACCAATTACGAGGATAACCAAACAAAAATCTTCCCATAAACCAATTACGAGGATAACCAAACAAAAATCTTCCCATAAACCAATTACGAGGATAACCAAACAAAAATCTTCCCGTAAACCAATTATGAGGATAACCAAACAAAAATCTTCCCGTAAACCAATTACGAGGATAATCAAACAAAATCTTCCTGAAAACCAATTACGAGGATAACCAAACAAAATCTTCCTGTAAACCAATTACGAGGATAACCAAACAAAAATCTTCCCGTAAACCAATTACGAGGATAACCAAACAAAATCTTCCCATAAACCAATTACGAGGATAACCAAACAAAATCTTCCCGTAAACCAATTACGAGGATAACCAAACAAAAACTTCCCGTAACCAAACAAAATCTTCCCGTAAACCAATTATGAGGATAACCAAACAAAATCTTCCTGTAAAATAATTACGAGGATAAACTGCCAGTGGCCCTGTGATGACCTGGCGACTTGTCCAGGGTGTACCCCGCCTTTCGCCCGTAGTCAGCTGGGATAGGCTCCAGCTTGCCTGCGACCCTGTAGAAGGATAAAGCGGCTAGAGATAATGAGATGAGATGAGAACTGCCAGTGTTGCCAGATTGGGAGGTTTTAAGTGCATTTTGGCGGATTTGAACATGTTTTGGGCTGGAAAATGTCAGCAGTATCTGGCAACACTGCTGATAACTTTGGGTATACTCTTGAATAGCTCTTCTTCATGACGACAACCGGACGTGTACCAACACGATGGGGCATGTAGCGCAACCTGTGGCTCGGGTGCACAATGTACCTCACACAATAGCTCGATTTCCTTGTGTGCATGGAGGATTGGATTTCTCTGGCACCCCTGCTGGGACCCTTAGCTCGATTACCGACAGTAGCTCGATTTGGATGTGCATGTAAAAGCACTGAGTGACTCAGAGCAGCAGGTAGTCCTCTCTTTCTCAGTCCTCTCTCTCTCTTTGATGATGATTAGGTCCTGACTTATTAATTTATGAGGCATAACCCTAACCCCGGGTCGGGGACATGAATTTTCTCAAAACAATTTTTTAAGCTTTCATCTCACACACACACACACACACACAGCCCTTCGACACGGGCTTCCTGAGGGTCTGCAACATCTCCTTGTAGGCAATAATTCTTGCTCTCATCTGTGCATCGTCCTGTGACAGGTCCAGCAAAGTGCTGAGGTATTCCAGAAACCTGTGTTCAAGCAAAGTTCAAACAAATTTTATTTACGAATACAAGTGGTTGCACAGTGATAGGGTAAATTAGAATTAAAGTCAACCTGCTAGTGCAAAAAAGATACACACACACACACACACACACAGGTACTAACCTGAGCATGTTTTTGATATAGTCTAAAATGGTTGCTGCACTCAATTTGGCATTCTGGAGGCCCGCGAGGAACTCCCTGGTTTCGGTTGACTTCTTGAGGAAGTCCAGGGTTGGGGTGTCTCCAGTTGGTTGAATGTACCACAGGAAACGGGACACATTGTCAACCTATAGACCCTTCCCACGTGATGTCATGACAAACGCGGCCGCCATTTTGGACATGAACTACCAGTAGTCTACCACAGCCAACAACGAGGAACGACGGCGAAGCATCGAAAGGAATATAGCCATCAAAGAAAGTTTTTACTTTCAGCAAGACTTCCATCATGCCATTATATTGTTGTGCACCTGGATGTAGTAACCATCAACACACAAGGCAAGATTTATCATTTTATCGGATCCCAACAGATGCTGACCGACGGAGAAGATGGATGGTCTCTAAAATATTGGCAAAATGATGTTTATTGACATAGCAATTGTGTGTAACGGGAAACATTTGCATATCCGAAGTGTTGTGTTTACATCAAAGATAAAATAAACCGATATGACAATGACTGCTGCTGCCAGGTTGGGGACACAAACTAGTAGAAAGGAAGTGTGCCAACAGTGCCAACATACTTCCTTTGTGGTTGATTCTGCTTTGAGGTAAGATGCATTTAATTATTCATCTGCTGTGGGTTTGGAATCGGTAGCCTGACTGATTCATTCATGTTTGTGGTGCCATTTGTTTGTTGACGCGTGTTGAAATGGAAGATTGGTTGTTGACATGATTTCCAGTGATGCTTTGGCGCTGCTGTGGATCAGATGTGTTGAGTAGCCTGACTGTTTTTTTTTCTTGCGTGTGGTATCATTGTTGACGTGAGGTTGTTTTTTGAACATGCCAATGCGGACACGATTTCCCCTGATGAGTTATGACTTCAGACGCGATGCGTGTGTGGAGGTGTGGAGTCCACATGATATGTGCATAAGATAGGCTTCTCATGTGTTTGGAGATCTGCGCTCTGAGACAAGTGCAAGCACCCCCCCAAAGGGAAAAAAAGGGACCCCCCAAAAATATCGGCATAGTTCGAACACTGGGTTGGAGAAAGTAATGGCAAATAGTGAGTGCACAAACCATAGAAGGTAAACTGTACACAGTGCCAGGGCAGTGTGATGGTATGTCTACTTTTAGATTGTGTTAGCTTATCAATGAACACACTCGTCACTCGACGAGTTTCACGTCTTTAAGACGGATACTTAAATGTGTGTTAGGTATTATTGTTGCAGTCTAAGCAGTCATTCAGTGCGTTTACATGCACATAGAGAAAATTGAATTTCTGCCGTTGCTCGACTGAAATCGAAGTTCTAAATGGCATGGAAACACCTTAGCTAGGCTGAAATCGAACCAAACTGGATTTCTCGTAATCGAGCTACGCGACCTAGATTATGTGATTGTAGCCGAGCTACTTAGTGCATGTAAACCCTATTGAGCTACGTAGTCGAGCTACTTACTTCAGCACTGCCCCTTCCGGAAATGATGAGTGACGAGACCACAAGTGGGAAACACAACAGCCTCGGTTGGCATGACAACGAATCATGACAATGGCATGAATCTTTTCTTTTTGTGGCATTGTTTGCACTGTTAAAATTTAGCTCACTTACTGTATCACCAAATACATCTGTACAGCTGTTGCATAGCTGTGAATTGTGTACATAAACAAGTCATTGTATTTGTGTGTGTATATACATGTCCAACATCTGAAGAATGTCAATAAAAACAAAACAATTGAACTTTTTGTGTGTTTATTAAGACATAAATTAAACTGTAAGCAAAAAAAATATTTTTTGTAAGCAAAAAATGGACTTTAGAAAAATATACAATTGTGCAAAATAAGTTGTCTTACAAAACAGTGGTCTGTGCAGGACAGTTTGTAGCCATACAGTCTGTTAGAGCAAGCCTAACAGCTTGAGCACAGAACTTGTGAACACGGAACTGCCAGTGTTGCCAGATTGGGCAGTTTTAAGTGCATTTTGGCGGATTTGAACATGTTTTGGGCTGGAAAACGTCAGCAGTATCTGGCAACACTGCTGATAAATTTGTGTATACTCTTGAATAGCTCTTCTTCATGACGACAACCGGAAGTGTACCAACACGATGGGGCATGTAGCGCCACCTGTGGCTCGGGTGCACAATGTACCTCACACAATAGCTCGATTTCCTTGTGTGCATGTAGGATTGGATTTTTCTGGCACCCCTGCTGGGACCCTTAGCTCGATTACCGACAGTAGATCGATTTGGATGTGCATGTAAACACACTGATTGAAGCAGCTAGATGAGCGAGAACCGAAAGGGTCTGTGCCATAAACTGTTATTTCTTCATGTCCAAAATGGCGGTCGCATTTATGAAGGTCACGTGAGTGAAAAGGGTCTATAGAGTGCTTCGAGGTCAGCGCGAACCCAGCGGCGGCCATATTGGAAGTCAAAGGTCGCTGTGTCAGTGCATTGTTGTTGTTCAGCGAAGCAAAAAGGGGTGACAATGCCGAATACGTGTGTCATTGTTGGCTGTAGTAGCCGGGGGGAAAAGGGTGGCAAAAGCTTCCACAGACTCCCTAAAGTCGTGACTAACCAGGGAATTGCAGCACAGGAGAAAAGCGAGCGGAGGAGACGACAGTGGCTGGCTGCCATTAACCAATCAAATTTGGGACAACTTGACTGTATCCAGATTTGTTCTGATCACTTTGTGACAGGTAGGTTAAATTGTCTTGAATTTCATAGTTACTAAAATAAATGTGATACAAACTATTATCTTTTCTATGTACTTTCAGCAATGATTAATGGATATATTTGTCACATTAGGTAGCTTATGTCTACTGCAGTGCATTGTTGCATCAAATGGCATTTAAGATCTAGGCCTAGTAATGTTTATGTACACATGCTTTAGTTCACAAAATGGACTTGGGTGAAACACTAGATAGTTCACAAGATCGATGTATGTCACATGCGGTCAGCTTTCCATTCCTTCTCACTAACAGTGTATGGATCTACATTCCCAGTAAAACCTACCTTCTCAGCATAACACTCCCATGCCTGCTTATCTAAACTTTCACAGTAGTGCTCCATCACTTCAGATGTCTAAATTCTTAAAAAATCCAAGCTTCTAAGCCCTCTAACATGGAAACGAATCAGTGAATGTGTACTCTATGATGTGTACTCTATGAGTGCTCTGGAGCAAGTGACTTCCAAGATGGCCACGCAGACCGCAGTGTTAATATTTTTAGCATCATCTTGGAGCACTCTATAGAGAAAGAAATGTTAGCATGAACATCCTGAAAAGAAGCTACGTGTGTGGATGAAATTAGTGTGCTGATAATTGATGTGCAAGGATCTTACCTCCTGTTGGCAGTTGGGCACTTTCAAATTGACATTCAGGTACTTCCTGAAGTCAACAAGAAGCTGTGTGTCCTCAGCAAACTTGTTGTAGAGACCAGCAGCTTTCATGTTCATCCTCACAGAGCTGGTCTAATCCTGAGACTCTCTCTGGAAATCAACAAAAAAAGGTTAACTTATAAACTATCACTATAAGCTTAAATTTGAATATGTAATATTCAAATATTATTGTTGCAAATGCTCAACTATAGAAATGATCATTAGAGGTGATGCAATCCCCAAAATCTCAACAAAAAATGTTGCAGTCATGAGTAATGTATCACCTTTGAGCCATTGTAGCTTCAACTTCAGAGTAGCACATAATGGCTTGTTAATGGCAACCATTGGGTATGTAAAATGCAATGTAAAAGTGGATAGTACATATGCTACATTAGAATTTAAGTCAACCTATGTTACTTTTATTTTTATTAAGCTCAACTAAAGTATTGAGCAAAAAATGCAACCTATGCACCAAGGCATTGCACATGTATGTGATTTCCTGTGCTTACCTTTCGCAGGTAGGGCCACAGCAGAGGAGAGTCATTAGGCTAATTTGCATGTCCAAAGATGAGTGTGTGTGTGTGTGTGTTATTTTTATTAAGCTCAACTAAAGTATTAAGCATGTATGTGATTTCCTGTGCTTACCTTTGCCAGGTAGGGTCACTGGTCCCTGTTCTCTCTGAGTCAGAAGAAGAATCTTTGGAGGTCAACTGGCAAATTTTAAATTTTAACGACTGTCAGACTGCCACAGACTGATGAGAATTAAAATGTTTGTATTACAAATAAGGTTTTAGATCATTAACTCTTTAAATATTAGTGGCCAGTCAGAAATAAAGTTTTTTTTTTCAGAGATGTGAACTTTTGCAAGTGATCCATGGTATTGTGCTGAACCATCCCATTTTATTTTCATAAATGCACTAAGTGAATGCAAATGAGCCAAAGCAATTGAGAAGGCATGTGTGACACATCTGTGAACAGTTTAGTTCAACAATTAAGATTGGTCATGAATGCATTTCACTGTCTTTAGAACTTGAGATGGTATTATTTGCAATCTACCCAAAAATATTTACCTTCCCACCCCTGTACCGTAACTATACACTGATCAGAATTAGAGGGTACTTAGTTTAAATGGAAATGCTTTTATAAAAAAAAAATACAAAGGATAAGAGTATGGTATTGTATTTTGAAGGAGAGTGCATTTTGGTGATATCACGTCCGCATCCTCTTCTGTAGATTCTTCTGTGCAGTCTTCTGTGCTGTGACTTTGGGTGCTGGGCATGTGATGTCTCTTGTCTCTTCAGCACAGAAAGGCCTGATTTTCTCATAAAGATAGGTCTGCCTATCAATGTTCAGTCCAGGTGGGGTGAGGACAGGCAGACTGTCAGTTGGGGGCAGTATCCCTGGATTGTGCAGCAGCTGATACTCGGAGGGTTCTGCAACCCAGTGAGTTCTCACAAGCACCACACCTGGTCTCTTGGCATCAAAGTTGTGACAGAATAAGCACATACGACAGTTTAGATGTGGCGAACCAGTTTCTTGTAAAAATCATATTCATTAAATTTTGCTTTGTGTGTACAGAATCTGTGGCCTGCTCTGACCCTGGTGGTAAAAAAAAATGTCAAAAAATGGAATTAAAAGTTAAATCTATCCCAAAGCCTCCAAACTTGTTATATGAATATTGGCCAGTATACTACTCAGTGGGTCCAAGGGTCCAGGGTTGGGTTGCTTTCAGCAAAGTTTTGGCCTAAGCTGTGACTGTCTCTCTTGGCAGAGAACACCGGACTTATGGTTAGTTCCCTGTAATCTAATGTCTTTTCATTTTTCTGTATTTCCTGGTAAGAACCTAAGAACCCTTTATTTGTCACATGCACATTTCAAGCACAGTGAAATTCATCCTCTGCATTTAACCCATCTGAAGCAGTGAACACACTCAGAGCAGCAGGTACTCCTCTCTTTCTCAGTCCTCTCTCTCTCTTTGATGATGATTAGGTCCTGACTTATTAATTTATGAGGCATAACCCTAACCCCGGGTCTGGGACATGAATTTTCTCAAAACAATTTTTTAAGCTTTCATCACACACACACACAGGAGCTGATGGCAATCCTATCCAAAGGTTGGTGGCTTCCACATTACTTTTTGTTTAATCTAGGGTTATTCCATATGCCATTCATTACATTGAATAATCTTACAACCCAGCAGAATATAGCCATTATTAAAGCTGTCTTAATTTCAGATCTCTGAAGGGCTATATGAACAAGAATGTTCTCTGAGGTTGGCCTTAAGGTACCCTTTAATATGGTTTATGGATACAGTAAATCATTTTATCCAAGCCTGAGCTATGGGGGTAAACAGAGTTCTCTGAGCTGGGTTTTATAAATGATTTAAGCTATAATAAGCTTTATTTCACCCTTTTGTGTGTGTAAGATCAACCTTTTTCACAATGTTGTCATAATTTGAGCTTGAGTTAACATTATTGACCTTTTTTTTTAATTCCTCCTGTGTCTTCTTGTTTGGTTTCCTAGGTAAGGCTTCTCTGAATAAAATAAGAGCAGGCTTTTGTTCAGCAGGTGTCTGAAGATTTCTGGTGAGGCTTCTCTTATGTCTTCTATGAATAAAATGCTGTTTTGTGGCTTTAAGTTTTCTCATATGTAGGGAAGGTCAGCAATAGTGCTAAACCATCCCCGAATGAGTTAATTTTTGAGTTCTCAGTTTTAAACGGTCTAATGATATATCTATACATATTGTCATTTTAAATGCATGAAGTGAGACAACGTGTTTTGCTGTTTGTGGAGACCAGTGTATGTTGTCATGTATGGTTTGAAACATTGCTTTTCAACAAACCTGGTTTAAAACAACAGGTGGATGGGTTCCCTCATTTGCATTTCTGTAAGTATAAACCATTTGTACCCTTTAATATGTTAAGTTAAAACCATTTGTGTCATGGTCCTACCTGTGGGCTTCTCTCTTCAGGTAACATCTCCACTCAGCATTACCGGCCATGCCCGCACTCACTTCCTCTTATTTACTTTCAGTGACTGTCATTGGCTGTTGCCGATCACCTGCTTTCCCCCTGTGTGTATTTATACTGCAGTTCTCCCAAGCTTCTTTGTCAGATTGTCTGCAACTCTCAGTGTGATAACCTGCTCTGTGGTCCTACTACTCTGACTCCTGAAGATATTCTGTTCCGTCTGACTCTGTCTGCTCTCCAGCCCTGGTAACCTGATCTGCCTTCTGTCCTGTCGACTCTGCCTCTTGCCTGCCTCTCCTGTACCTTCACCTGATCTCCAGCTCGCCCAGTCCTGTTGCTCGCCTGCCTCTCCATCTGCTTGGTGTGAGCAGCCCTGCCTGGAGCCCTACTCTTCTGCCCTGGTAACCTGACCCTGCATTTCTGTCCCTTGTCTTGCTACCTGATTTGTGGCTCTGTGTTCCAGCCTGCTCTCTATCTCGTGCCTGCTGAGGGACTGCTTGCTGAGAGACTGCCTGAAACCCAAGAGCTGTCAGCCCATGGCCACACCTCTCAGACTATGCCTGATCCCATCTGATCTCAGAAGCTGAGCAGGGTCAAGCCTGTTCAGTACTTGGATGGGAGACTTCAGATGCTCCCACCAGCCATCCCTGCCTCTCAGTCCTCCTACCACTGAACTACACATTCTCCTTTTTCCCTTGTTATTAATAAACTGTGGTTCGAGTGCATTTGATCTCCTCTCCTGTTTGGTCTTTGACAATTTGTGGCACCAAAGGCACAATCAAGGCCACTCTATCCTGGAGACTGCTGAAATGAATACTATGCCAGATTTCATTGTCTGCTACTACTAAAAAGCTTTATTCCTTTACCAAAAAAGCAATTTTAATTGCTACTTGCCTTCGAGTCTTGTGCTCAGAGTTTGACCTTCTTTGACTTCAATTTGTCCAGAGCTTCACTCATTGCTGAGATATGGATTCAAAGTAAGGAACTTGCTTGGATATTGTATTGTAAATAGGTGCAGCTAGTTTTCCTTTTGCGATGTTCAGAGTAGATGCTTAACTTTTGAATAATTGTGTTTTTCTTGTTTGTACCATTCATGCACCTTTTTTTATTCAACCTATTGTGAATTAATCTATTATTATTCATATATTAACTACATTTACTTAATGCCTTTCTTTTCTTTTTCCAGGAAACCTGTACGCAGGCACCATTTGCTTTGCCCAGTCTCTTTTAGGACCCAAGAAACACTGTTTTGTCATCTGCGCAGATCGTGCATGAAAAACAGCCCTGAAGCTGCCATTGAAACAGTGGAGAGAGAGAGAGAGAGAGGGAGAGAGAGAGAGCGTTTATTTCCAAAGATACCATTTATTGAAATAGCTGACATGAATTAGCGAACTAATACTGATCGGATATAGCAACGATAGCAGCCAAGGAATAGTTCAATATAACTGGTGATACAATATGTACAAATAAGAATCAGTAGTGTATATGATGATAACTAAGGCACTAATGGTGATCAGAAGTAATAAGCTATACCCACGTTTGCAGTGTAGGGGTGAGTGGATGTTAAAAATGTGATAGGGAAACCACGTGTTTGTGGGTGGGTGTGGGTGTGAGAGTGGTGTGTGTGTGTGTGTGCATGTGTGAAATGCGAATGGAATGCAGCCGTGCCCAAAAGGTGGATGGTCAGCACAGAAAGGGCGTGCGAAATTGAACAAAGGAATCTGTAGTTCAAACTAGTCTTGGCTCGGCCTTAAACCCAAATTCTACTCAAATCCCAATGTTGAGGAGTGAAGTACGATGGAGGGAGTTAAAAAGAAAGAGAGAGAGAACGCATGCACTAAATACAGATCGTAAATAAAGTAAATCAAACACGTGGTCTAAGACCGACTTTCATGTGAATCAAAATGTGTACATTTAAATCATAAATGAATTCAAATAAAGAACACTATTAACTAACTGCAAGTAAAAAGTAACACATTTTGCCCAGATGCTAGCCTCACTTGGGTGATTGCTCTTGTTAGTAATTGAAGTGTGCCTTCTCCGAAGATAGTGCGGGATGCAGATCCAGGATGAAGACGGTTTTGTTCCTTACAGCTCGTCAGCTGAAGATCCTCGGTGTCCCGTTGGCTGTCCGATAATCTAGAAGGAATCTTGTTTATTATTTGTCGACATTGAAAAAGGGAAAAGGAATCCGGTCGCCTTTTCTCTTTGAAACGCTGTGTGGGCTGCAGTAACTAACCAGTTCAATTATTATTACAACTCTGCGAAGGTCAAATACATTGAACTTTGGCTAAAGTCTGGTATCAATAGCTGGTTCTTCATTCTCTGTCCTTCTGTAGTGCCAATGCACGGCTTCTCTTTCACATGTGGAATCCACCCCCAGAGAGGAAATCCACCGCCAGAGACACAGAATTTCGGTGCCGCTACTGGTTTAAAGCAGTCGTGACGTCACTGTATTTGGTATCTGGTATCGTCTCTGTCCAATACCGTTACAGGGATTCAGAAGAATGGGCAGAGATAGAACATGGTGTCGAGTACAGAGATTGGTGTGTTCAAACTGTACTGTGAAAGGGTTACTATGGTTATGGGCATGGTAGCCATCCCTACATCAGATGTTGGAAGAACAGCTGGATGCACTGGCACCCATTTGGCCTGGTGTAGTGAAAACCTGGACCCTTACCCTTTCCCTCTGTACAGGTTTGAGCCCACGGTGTTAAAAAAATAGCTGTAACGCTGAACACCGGCTGCTGTGGTCAGATTCAGAGTACAGCCTTTGTTGGAGTTAACAAAAAGCTGGGCCCAGGATCTTAGATGGGGTAAGAGAGCTAAGCTGAGTAAGCCAAGAGTAAATCCTGGAATCTTCTGCACTGTCATGAGACTTCTTGTCCCATCATGACACCAAAAGGACTCATGAAAACGAGAGCCTATAGAATGAAGATTTCACTCAAGGTCATGTGACTTGCAACTCAAGTGACACAACAAAGACACATTCCCCTACCAGGAGTTGAACCCGGGCCACCTGGGTGAAAACCAGGGATCATGACCACTAGACCACATGGGACAGCTTTGATGTGTAAAGGCCACCTTTGAAGTGCTTAGGCCATTGGTGAGAACTCAGGCATTTTCCAGAAAAGTAGCTGTTATTTTTTATTTTATTTAGTCAGGCTGGAAAAGATTACAAAACCATCTCTAAATAGTTTGGACTCCATCAATCCACAGTCAGACAGACTGTGTACAAATGGAGGAAATTCAAGACCATTGTTACTCTCCCCAGGAGTGGTCAAACAACAAAGATCAGTCCAAGAGCAAGGTGTGTAATAGTCAGCGAGGTCACAAAGGACCCCAGGGTAACTCCTAAGCAACTGAAGGCCTCTCTCACATTGGCTAATGTTCATGAGTCCACCATCAGAACACTGAACAACAATGGTGTGCATAGCAGGGTTGCAAGGAGAAAGCCACTGCTGTCCAAAAAGAACATTGCTGCTCATCTGCAGTTTGCTAAAGATCACATGGACAAGCCAGAAGGCTATTGGAAAAATGTTCTGTGGACAGATGAGACCAAAATAGAACTTTTTGGTTTAAATGAGAAGTGTTATGTTTGGAGAAAGGAAAACACTGCATTCCAGCCTAATAACCTTATCCCGTCTGTGAAACATGGTGGTGGTAATATCATGGTTTGGGCCTGTTTTGCTGCATCTGGGCCAGCATGGCTTGCCATCATTGAGGGAACAATGAATTCTGAATTATGCCAGCGATTTCTAAAGGAAAATGTCAGGACATCTGTCCATGAACTGAATCTCAATAGAAGGTGGGTCATGCAGCAAGACAATGACCCTAAGCACACAAGTCGTTCTACCAAAGAATGTTTAAAGAATAAAGTTAATGTTTTGGAATGGCCAAGTCAAAGTCCTGACGTTAATCCAATGGAAATGTTGTGGAAGGACCTGAAGCGAGCAGTTCATGTGAGGAAACCCACCAACTTCCCAGAGTTGAAGCTGTTCTGTATGGAGGAATGGGCTAAAATTCCTCCAAGGCGGTGTGCAGGACTGATCAACAGTTACTGGAAATGTGTAGTTGCTTTTATTGCTGCACAAGGGGGTCACACCAGATACTGAAAGCAAAGGTTGACATACTTTTGCCACTGACAGATATTTAATATTGGATCATTTTCCTCAATAAATACAGTGGGGCAAAAAAGTATTTAGTCAGCCACCAATTGTGCAAGTTCTCCCACTTAAAAAGATGAGAGAGGCCTGTAATTTTCATCATAGGTACACTTCAACTATGAGAGACAGAATGGGGGGAAAGAATCCAGGAAATCACATTGTAGGATTTTTAATGAATTAATTGGTAAATTCCTCAGTAAAATAAGTATTTGGTCACCTACAAACAAGCAAGATTTCTGTCTCTCACAAACCTGTAACTTCTTCTTTAAGAGGCTCCTCTGTCCTCCACTCATTACCTGTATTAATGGCACCTGTTTGAACTCGTTATCAGTATAAAAGACACCTGTCCACAACCT
This sequence comes from Neoarius graeffei, assembly GCF_027579695.1. Taxonomy (NCBI): domain Eukaryota; kingdom Metazoa; phylum Chordata; class Actinopteri; order Siluriformes; family Ariidae; genus Neoarius; species Neoarius graeffei. Next base: position 829,303 of record NC_083587.1, read on the forward strand.
CAAACAGTCACACTCCAAACTCCACTATGGCCAAGACCAAAGAGCTGTCAAAGGACACCAGAAACAAAATTGTAGACCTGCACCAGGCTGGGAAGACTGAATCTACAATAGGTAAGCAGCTTGGTGTGAAGAAATCAACTGTGGGAGCAATTATTAGAAAATGGAAGACATACAAGACCACTGATAATCTCACTCGATCTGGGGCTCCATGCAAGATCTCACCCCGTGGGGTCAAAATGATCACAAGAATGGTGAGCAAAAATCCCAGAACCATATGGGGGGACCTAGTGAATGACCTGCAGAGAGCTGGGACCAAAGTAACAAATGCTACCATCAGTAACACATGCCGCCACCAGGGACTCAAATCCTGCAGTGCCAGACGTGTCCCCCTGTTTAAGCCAGTACATGTCCAGGCCTGTCTGAAGTTTTAGAGAGCATTTGGATGATCCAGAAGAGGATTGGGAGAATGTCATATGGTCAGATGAAACCAAAATAGAACTTTTTGGTAAAAACTCAACTTGTTGTGTTTGGAGGAGAAAGAATGCTGAGTTGCATCCAAAGAACACCATACCTACTGTGAAGCATGGGGGTGGAAACATCATGCTTTGGGGCTGTTTTTCTGCAAAGGGACCAGGACGACTGATCCGTGTAAAGGAAAGAATGAATGGGGCCATGTATCGTGACATTTTGAGTGAAAACCTCCTTCCATCAGCAAGGGCATTGAAGATGAAATGTGGCTGGGTCTTTCAGCATGACAATGATCCCAAACACACCGCCCGGGCAACGAAGGAGTGGCTTCGTAAGAAGCATTTCAAGGTCCTGGAGTGGCCGAGCCAGCCTCCAGATCTCAACCCCATAGAATATCTTTGGAGGGAGTTGAAATTCCATGTTGCCCTGCGACAGCCCCAAAACATCACTGCTCTAGAGGAGATCTGCATGGAGGAATAGGCCAAAATACCAGCAACAGTGTGTGAAAACCTTGTGAAGACTTACAGAAAATGTTTGACCTCTGTCATTGCCAACAAAGGGTATATAACAAAGTATTGAGATGAACTTGTTATTGACCAAATACTTATTTTCCACCATAATTTGCAAATAAATTCTTTAAAAATCAGACAATGTGATTTTCTGGATTTTTTTTCCTCATTTTGTCTCTCATAGTTGAGGTATACCTATGATGAAAATTACAGGCCTCTCATCTTTTTATGTGGGAGAACTTGCACAATTGGTGACTGACTAAATACTTTTTTGCCCCACTGTAAATGACCAAGTATAATATTTTTGTCTCATTTGTTTAACTGGGTTCTCTTTATCTACTTTTAGGACTTGTGTGAAAATCTGATGATGTTTTAGGTCATATTTATGCAGAAATATAGAAAATTCTAAAGGGTTTACAAAGTTCCAAGCACCACTGTAAGAGTGATGCAGAACTGAGTGGAGATGTTATCTGTAAGAAAATTTTCCCTCTCTCAAAGGGTTGCTGGTCACAGCCCATGGTCAGACTCTGAGCAGAAGCTTCATCAGTGTGAACAACGAGTCTTGTACAAAGTGATGTATTTGGAAAGAGAACCAAGCAGCAATGCGAGAAGTGTCTGATCCGAGGTCACACGGACCAATCATCGTGCCCCAAGCGGACGTAAGGTTTCAAGCAGTGGTGATCCTTTCTCATTTTGCTATCCCTCACAAGCCATGCTAACAGTTGCAATCCATGGACAAACTCAGAGATGAAGAGTGACTCAGTGAAACTGAAAATTCAATGATATAACCCAGATTCCGACCAGGGTTACGGAGATGCCAGAACAGAATCCAATCACTTCTCTGATTACAGCTCTCCAGACTCTGAGTCATCTGTGTTCCCCTACCAGAAAATCAGCTGCTGGTTGAAGCATTTTGTGGTCAGCCAAGCATCAAACAGAGAATCTTCTAATTTGTAGTCAGCCCTGTCATCTATTGCACCACTGACCCAAGCAGAGCCATGATAAGTGAGATCTAAACTACGTACGAATTTCCATTTAGTCACTGTTCAATAGTGAGAAGGAAAACACAATGCCGTGACCCAGCTTCAAACCAGGGTCGCTGCAGTCATAACCAGGGGTTAAATTGGGATTGGTTATGTGGGGGTGCTCTGCCTTGTACCCGCCCCTGCCGCTCTGCCCCAATATACTTTTTGGAAAATAACCCTCTAATTTGATAACCATATCATATTGCACAGAGATATACACCTTATCTATGTGTTGTAGGCCTATGTGTGTCTTGTAGTGCCCCCCTACACATTATGGCAGTTTGAATGTAGATTGGTTGGCCAATGTAACAGATTGTACAGGTTGTTGTACATTGGTTTGAAGGGAAATGATTAGTGGGGGGTCTGGGGGTCCTCCCCCAGAAGTTTTTTATTATCATACATGTTATTTGCTGAATTCTGGTGCATTTTAATAAGTTGTTAACTGACTTTACAGAGGTAGGTTGAGCAATATCATGTTAAATCTTGTCACATGCCTACAGGTGAAAAATGTGAAGGAGAAATGTTCAGTGAGAAAATTTGAAGGCTTGCACAATCTTAAACCAAAACAGTTGATTTATTTTGGAGGATAAATGTTAAATATGCCAAAACACTGTCAGTCAAATTGTCAATCAAATATATTCATGCAGTGAATGCAACCAAATACAAACAACACTATAACATTGGAAGCATTTATTATTATTGTTATTATTATGTATTCAATTATTTATTTGGCATGTGGTGCTTTTTGTATTGTCTAGAACATACATAAGATGAGCATATTATAGCAGCAAAATAGAAGCACAATCATTTGAATGCAGCAAAAGTTTTGCTGCATTCAAATGATTCTGCTTCTATTTTGCTGCTATAATATGCTCATCTTATGTATGTTCTAGACAATACAAAAAGCACCACATGCCAAATAAATAATTGAATACATAATAATAACAATAATAATTACACTAATAATACACTAATAATATTAACAATAAATAATAATAAATTAACATTAAATTAAATATTAACAATAAATTAATAAAACACTAATAATATTAACAATACAGTGAACATAATCATTATCATATTTTTTATTATTAAAAACAAAATATCAAATAATACTGAAGGGGGAAAAATAATACTGATCTAAATATGTTGTGTTTTTATTTTTAGACAGTATGTGTTTTGCTAAACACATACTGTCTAAAAATAAAAACACAACATATTTAGATCAGTATTATTTTTTCCCCTCTTCAGTATTATTTGATATTTTGTTTTTAATAATAAAAAATATGATAATGAACTGACATCTCCCCCTTCCCCCTGGCTAATTTCTGTCGATAACTGGGGACTATGGAAATTGAACTCGCCAAATGCACAGACAGTTCGTTCAAGCACCTCTGATGGATTAGGATCGTATGCAGGTAAAAGGGGAGACGGTGTACAGAGAAAATTATAAACAAGTCACAACGCTGAAACACAAGCCCAAAAACCCGCAAACCACGACTTCTGATTTTTTTTTAAAGCGAGCTCACAAAAAAAGAAACCCCAAAGTCGCTTATAAAAAGCGGAATTGGCAACCCACGCAGTGTTCCAGAAACCAGAATCTCTGATCGCAAGTTCTGTTTTAAATAGCTTTGACAGGTCGTCTTGTTATCAGGAAAACTATGATCTATCTCATAAAAGTCATGGGTTTATTGATTAATAAAACGATATTTAATTATTCAGAACTGAAAATCGTGAAAAGGGTTTGTTGCTTTTGATGTGTGCGTGATCATATGCCATCTGCTCCGAGCTTATGTGCCGGGGCTCAGCCCCGGACAGCCCCGGCCCAATTTAACCCCTGGTCATAACGCAGAGTGCTAACCACTATACCGTCACAGCACTCCACTTCCCCAGGGCAGAGTGTCTGATTGCGTTGCCACAAACTCAGTAGCTAGACATGGATTGGGCCATCCCGGCCCACTGTTGGCCTGGTGTTGTGAGAACAGTCAGCTTTTTAGTTCAGTTCAGTTCATCTTCATTGCTCATTTTATGTTAACATGTGGCCAACTTGCAATGAAATGCAATGGACCAGATAAGAACCAGGAACAAATCTCTCAGCACTGGAGCCCGACAGGAGTTTAACAGAATATCAGTTAAAAAAAAGATTCAAAGTCCTAAAGATAAAAAAAAAACAATGGAAGTTAAATTCAAGTGAAAATAGAAATAACTGAGATGTATGCATGCATTGTCTCAGAGTGGTAGTGTGGGGAGGGGGTGTAGCACAACCACCTGAATTGCACATCGGAAAAATTGACACATGTGGCTACCAGTAATTGCACTTTGTTGAAGACCAATGAAGAACTGACCATGTAAACAGAGTTTTGATATGTGTGGGTAAATGTGGAAACAGTAAATATGTAAATGCTTCGGTGATATGTAAACAGAGTCTTGAGATATGTTGGTGATATGTAAACGGAGTCTTGTGATATAAACAGAGTCTTGTGATATGTCGATTGTGGACCTGTAGTAGTTTGAAATGATGTTTGCCTTCATGCCAAACTTCTTCAGCCTCCTCAGGAAGCACAGCCGCTGGCGAGCTTTCCTGACCACAGTGTGGAACTTGAAGCTGCTGACCCTTTCGACCTCATCTTCGTTGATGTAGATGGCCTAGTGTGTCCTCCCTTGCTGTCTCCTGTAGTCCACTATCATCTCCTTAGTTTTCCTGACGTTGAGAGAGAGGTTGTTGTTCTGGCACCAGCTGGCTAACGCCTTCACTTCCTCTCTGCATGCCATCTCATCGTTGTCCGTAAGGAGGCCCGAGATGGTTGTGTCATCAGCAATCTTGATGACGATGTTGGCGCTGTATTTAGCAGTGCAGTCGTGGATGAACAAGGAGTGCATGAGGGGACTGCGCACACAGTCCAGTGACGCACCTGTGTTCAGGATAAGTGAGGAGGAAGTGTGGCTACCGATTATCACCACCTGGGGTCTGCCTGTCAGAAAGTCAAAGATCCATCTGCAAATGGTCATCTGCTCATGAAATCGTTAAATATTTCATCATGATTGCATTTTCTCTGCTCATCCCAAGGCAGTTTTACTTATTAAGTGCAAATTTGCAGCTAAATGCTTTCAAGATCTTGCAAACTGATTTGATTTTTGGTTGCTGGTCACAGCCCATGGTCAGACTGTGAGCTGAGCTTTGTCAGAGATAGCTTTCAGAAAACAGGTTTCGGTGGCCTTTTTGAAGGACGCTTTAGCTTCAGAAAATGCTAAATGTAACTCAATGAATGTTGAACCTTGGTCCTATCTACTGAGCTGTGCAGGCTCTAAGATGAGCTATATTGAACCATAGGATATGTATTTTCTTTTAGAACGTGAATAATTTTGTCCATCAGCTCACTTTGAAAATGTTACCAGAACTTTGTCCATCAGCTCACTTGGAAAATGTTACCATTGTAAACAGTTGGTGCATTATGAAATGCAAAATACGATAAAGGAGACTCCAAACGCTTGAGCAACTGAAATCCTATAATCAGGCAAGAATGGGACAACATTTCTCTTTCAAAACTACAGCACTTGGTCTCCTCAGTTCCCAAACTTTTACAGAGTTTTGTTAAAACAAGAGATGATGCAGCACAGTGGTAAACATGCCCCTGTTCCAACTTTTTGAAATGTGTTCCTGGCATCAAATTCAAAATTAGCATATCTTTTTCAAACAACAATAAAATTTCTCAGTTTCAACATTTGATATGTTTTCTCCACATATCACCTCCACACCACTCTGAAAGCTGCTCAGAATGTAGTGATTCATTTTTTGATAGCAACAGCTCTGACAGTATTTCCAGCTGCAAGCCCGAAAATACTGGAACAGCAAGGACAATTCTGTTTTTTTTTTTTTTTGCCATACACTGAAGACATTTGCGTTTGATGTCAAAAGTGGGTGGCACGGTGGTGTAGTGGTTAGCACTATCATGTCGCAGCAAGAAGGTTCTGGGTTTGAACCCATTGGCTGTGGGGGGCCTTTCAGTGTGGAGTTTGCATGTTCTCCCTGTGCGGGTTTCCTCTGGGTGCTCTGGCTTCCCCCACAGTTCAAAGACATGTGGTTAGGTTATTATGGGGTAGCCATGGTCTGAGGTTAGGCTGAAGTGTCCTTGAGCAAGGGCACCTAACCAACAACTGCTCCCTGGGTGCTGTAACATAGCTGCCCACTGCTCTGCTTATGTGTGTGTGCGGGTGTGTTCACTGCTCCAGATGCATTAAACGCAGAGTTTAAGGCTACGTTTACACTAGACCGTATCTGTCTCGTTTTCTTCGCGGATGCACTGTCCGTTTACATTAACCCCCCTGGAAAAGCGGGGAAACGGGAATCCGCCAGCGTCCACGTATTCAATCTAGATCGTATCAGCTCCGGTGCTGTGTAAACATTCAGAATACGCGAATACGCTGTGCTGAGCTCTAGCTGGCGTCTCATTGGACAACGTCACTGTGACATCCACCTTCCTGATTCGCTGGCGTTGGTCATGTGACGCGACTGCTGAAAAACGGCGCGGACTTCCGCCTTGTATCACCTTTCATTAAAGAGTATAAAAGTATGAAAATACTGCAAATACTGATGCAAATACTGCCCATTGTGTAGTTATGATTGTCTTTAGGCTTGCCATCCTTCCACTTGCAAGTAATAAGTGATATGCGCTGGGATCACACACACAGCGGCTCAGTCCCGAATCGTGGCTTGTTCACTTCACTCGCGCACTCTGTGAGCTGCGCAGGGCCGGAGTGCGCACCCTCCAGAGGGCACTCGCTGTTCAGGGTGGGGTGATTTGGAGCGCAGGATGCCTGCGGAGCCGAGCGTATCCGCGTATTGGTGTTGCTGTGTGCATGGCTAACGGTTTTAGTGTAAACGCGAATCATTTTAAGAACGTTAATCTGATGATCCGCTGATTCGACGTAATGTAAACGTAGCCTAAATTCCACTATGTGCTTAAGAATTACATGTGACAAATAAAGGCTTCTTGGCTTGCCTGCTATATGTGATAGGTCAGAATTTCAGCTTTTATTTCTTGATATTTGCACCTATATATGTTAACAGAATGGTGTTGGGAGTTTTGCACAGTCAAATGCAGGGACTTTCAAGTCAAGTTTATTTGTATAGCACTTTTAACAATAAACATTGTTGCAAAGCAGCTTCATAGAATTTAACGACTTAAAACATGAGCTAATTTTATCCCTAATCTATCCCCAATGAGCAAGCCTGTGGCAACAGTGGCAAGGAAAAACTCCCTCAGATCACATGAGGAAGAAACCTCGAGAGGAACCAGACTCAAAAGGGAACCCATCCTTATCTGGGCAACAACAGACAACATGACTATAACATTAACGGTTTTAACAAGAAGTCAGTTTCGTTGATGTTATAAACTCTTAATTGATGGAAACTTGAGTGCAAAACTGTTCATGGCAACTGTAGTCCTAAAGTTAGCAAGTCAACTGTAGTCCTCAGCCATAAAAGCATTAATGTAAGTGTCCAGAGCATCCTCCAAGTGTGACTTTCAACTGTCCACATGGGGCCGTCCTCCACAGGAACGATGCGATGAGACTCCAACCAGACATAGGGCACCTAGTTTGCAGCTGGCCGATCCGATTCTGGGGAAGGTCTTGTCCTTCTGGAGACAGAAGAGGCGGCCTGGACCAGAGGAATGTAAGCAGCTGTCCAAACAGGTGTTGATCCTGATTGGTCAGTGGGATCGGCTGGTTGAACGGGAAGGGGTGTTGTATAGGCAGATATTCCGCCGGGAGGAGGTGCTGCAATTGGTCTTGCCCACTTGTTTGCAGCAAGAAGTGCTTACTCAGGTACATCAAGAACATGGGCATCAAGGCATCGAACGCACCACAGAGCTGCTTTGGCTGCATTGCTACTGGCCTGGCATGAGCGCAGATGTTGTGTGTTGGTGCCAGGAGTGTGAATGATGCCAGTTAGCCAAGGATGCTAAGCCAGTTGCGTCCAGCTTTATGGGACATTTATTGGCTGCCCGCCCGAATGAGATTCTGGCGCTAGACTTTACGTTGCTTGAACCATCTGCATCAGGCCATGAAAATGTCTTGGTGCTAACTGATGTGTTTAGCAAATATACTTTGGTGGTGCCCACTAGGGATCAGCGTGCGGTCACCATGGCGAAGGTACTCGTGGAAGAATGGTTTTGTAGGTTTGGGGTGCCTGGCCACATTCATTCAGACCAGGGACGGTGCTTTGAATCTTTGCTCCTCCAGCAGCTATCCAGCTTTTATGGGGTACAGAAGTCCCGCACAACACCTTATCATCTGGCCAGTAACGGCCAGTGCAAACGATTCAATCGGACGCTTCATAAGCTTCTGCGCACTCTGCCCGTTTCCAGGAAGAGAGATTGGATCTCATGCCTACCCCAGCTGCTGTTCTGTTATAACAGTACACCTCATCAGACAACCGGGGAGTCGCCATACTTCCTCATGTTCGGCCAGGAGCCACATCTCCCAATTGATTTTCTGTTAGGCTGGGTCCTGGAACCGGTCACTGGAGATGTACACGATTGGGTCTGTGAGCACGAAACTCGGCTTAGGGTAGTTGGGGAACAGGTCAGGGAGCATTTACAACTGGCAGCCGACCGTCGAAAGGCCAATCATGATGCCAATGCCAATGATGTACGACTGGAGGAGGGTCAGCGGGTCTATTTACGAGACCAAATCGTCAGAGGCCACCACAAGATCCATGACTTGTGGAGTCCAGTGGTGTATTGGATCATCAAGGCACCTCCACAAGGAGGTTCGGTTTACACCATTGCACCCGAGCGTGAGCCACAACAGGTTAAACATGTACATCGCACCATGCTGAAGGCATGTGTGGAGAGGCCCCCCTCAGACCATGTTCTGTCAGAGGCCCCACTGAGCTTGGGTAATTCTCCCGAGGATGAGGAGAACTCTGATGAAGAGGATTTGTTTGTTGCAGCCCCTGAACCCCCTCCGTTGATTGGTGGGACGGTTTTAGATTCCAACACAGCGGTTCTTAATGATCATACCCTTGCCATGTCTGGCACCGGTGTGGCAGATGGCCCTATAGTTTTACAGCTTTTCAGTCCCACCGTTTCGTCGGTAGCAGTCAATGGGGGTCAGCGGCAAACAACGCGCAGTACAGCAGGAAAACATTCCAATCCCCACCGGCTGCCGCGAACTGTCAACAGTTCAGTAAGGGAAGGTAACAATGAAGACCTTTAGTTGGTGGTTTGGCGTTCTTTTTTTTGGTCATCGGGACGACGACGCAAAAGGGGGGGCAGATTGTAGCAGTAGTGCTGTTAATTTGGTGACCATCGCTGTATCTGCGCCTCCTCTGTGCATGGTTGGAATGAAACGGTAATTTGGTGATGGTCCCTCAGCGGTGCCTCACCTGGGCTCACGATTGGGCGACTGCTAGCCATACCTGTATAAAGCCGGATGGCTGTACAGATGCTCTTTTTTTTTTGCTGAGAGGAACATACAAGGCTAGCGGTTCTGGCTTTTACAATCTTCGTTGCTTGTGCCTCGGAGGGAATTCATTTTGCCACTGGCTGCTCGCTCTGGCTGCTTGTTTGCTAACTGCCTAGCAGTAGTGCTCCATCTTTTCCCCTCCGATGCTGTTAGGTTCAACCCAGTTAGAAGGTCAATCGGTCAACTTATTTCTCGGGACCCCCGCCCTCGTACCACCTGCAGAATTCTGGGACAGAACACCGCAAAAAAACAGAGAACCAGAGATCGGTTTAACTACTGTTTATTCACAGTATTCTCGCCAAAGATGAAAGATTACAAACACCTTTTATAACAAATCATAATCTCTCCAAACGGCTATTGTGTCTGTCAAATGTGTGTGTGTGTTTGTATGTGACCTCAGAGAAGGGTGTGTGTGTGTGTCTCTATGGGAGGGTGTGAGTGAGTGACATCATTTTGATATCTGTGTCTATGTGCTAGGTCAGCAAATCACATCTTAATTCCATATGTATGTGTGTGTGTGAATGAAACCTTCAGTCATAAGCAAAATAATATTTCAGCAATTCAGCAATTTCATTTACACATGTCAAAGCGCGCGAGATGTTTTTACGACAATGTTTTAAACAAAGACTATGTTTGGTCTAACAAAGAAGTGTTCTTCTCCACTGGACGAAGGTCAGGCTACACAGGAACAGTTTAAAATCACTGCCATAGTATATGCAATAGTCCAAAATAATAAAGGATCTTAAAAAGCTCTAAAATATAAAGTCTTAACTCTTTGTTCAGCAATAAGGCTACCATTACATCCAACATTAAAGTGTGTGTGGGTCGATCTGACATCAAAACAGACCTTGGCGTCATTCAGACACATCTCTGATCAAAAATACACATTTCATATCAAAATAAACAAAACGTTCCCAAACAATATCCAGCCGAGACAGAAGGTCATTTTTAACTGAACCTTAAGTTAATCCTTAATTTTGTCACCATTTTAATAAATTACTGCCTTCTTGGTCAAGAATAATACTTATATAAACCTAACAATCGCGCTCACTGATCTTTGCTCAGGTGAGTTTCCAAACTTACTTGCGTGTGCACTGAACATTTCGTGGGGCAGCATGTTGACATTATTCTTGGCTTGCAGCATACATCACGAGATGGTTCAGTAAATGAAGTCTCTCCCTCGGCGGCGTGTGCTTCCTTTTTGGTGGTGTGTGCCAGCTACTCGGTAGGCTCTTGCTTTTTATTTCTTCTAGTTGTGATAGCCAGTTGCTGCAGTCAAGTAAATGTATTTTTATTCCCACTAAGGCCCATGTGATATCTAACTGTGAGAGGTCAGAATTGCCGTTTTGTCCTCTTCCCCTCTTGTTCCTCCTGTTTGCACACAGTGACTGGCGCCCTGCAATTAGCTGCTTATTCCGCTGCCCGCTTGGCTGCTTTGCATGTTGAGGTGCAGGGTGTATGATGCTGAGCCTGCTCGCTACGCTGCATCACTGGTCCCATGATTTGTTTGTGTGTTCGTTTACTTGTTCATCTAAGGGCTGCAAGTGTGTGTCCTATTGTGAGCTACCACACACTTTAGTGTTGTTACAGCCTGTTTGTTTTGGGGTTTTTTTGTGTGTGTGTCTTGTCTGTGTGTGCTGTAATTTTTAAATTGCTTTTTGTGTGTTTTCTTTTGGTTTGCTGTGTTTTCATTTGTTTGCTTTGATTCTCTCTGGTTTGCTGTGAATTATTTTGTTTGCTGTGTTTTATTTTGCTTTGCAGTGTTTTGGTTAATTTTGTTTTACCTCAGCACAATTGGGTTTGCTGTCGAGCACCTCCATCAGGGGGCAGCACCACCCATAAGCCATTGTCTGGTGTGTGTGTGTGTGTGTGTGTGTGAGAGATTTTATTGCCTGTATTTTAAGATTGTGTTGATTAAAGAAAAAAATAAAAGATTGTATATGCTTTGACACGGAACTCACGTCTCTGTCGTTCATACAATTGCTTAAAGTAGTGTGCCCCTTCTTGACACTGTTACATAGGCAAGGGATCTAGTACACAAGTTGAGGCTTTTGATGCAGAGATTAATGAAAGTAATTCAATTTCTCTAAGGGGAGTAAAACATTCTAATTGCTGATCTGATACAGTTCTATCAGTTAACTACAGGGTCACTTACATTGTCTGACCTTAAATAAGTAGTTTGAGTTTTTTGTCGGATATTCTCAATTTTGACATTGAAGAAATTCATGAAGTCGTTGCTAGTACATACTACAGGTATGCACGTGTCTATAGTGGACTTATTCCTGGTTAATTTTGCTACAGTATTAAACAGGAATCTAGGATTATTTTTGTTATCTTCTATTAGGGAGGGGAGATAAGTTGATCTAGCAGCACTAAGAGCTTTTCTATACTTCAGGAAGCTCTCCTTCCACACTAATTTGAAAGCTACCAATTTTGTTTGACCCCATTTACGTTCCAATTTTCAAGTGGTCTGTTTTAAAGTGTGAGTGTCTTCATTATACCAGGGTGCTAATTTTTTGTCTCTGAACATTTTCCTTTTAAGAGGAGCTACATTAGCTTATGGCGGATAATGAGGTCAAGTATGGTGGAACGTTGACTCTAAGCATTCAGTTGCCTGATGAAGTTCTACAGGGGCTGACAGTGACCCAATCAAAGTTGATACCTCTGGGAGATCATTTATAAAGCTCTGTGCAGTAGTTGACGTGAATGTACGTTTAATACAGTAGCGTGGTGAGGTGCATATATTATTACTCAGACATATTTTGAATGAGATGAGATAATGATCTGAGATAACTTCAGACTGTGGAAGTATAACTATATTTTCTACATTTAACCCGAATGTTAGTATTAGATCGAGGGTGTGACGACCATTATGGGTCGGTCCTATGACATTCTGATTAATCCCTACTGAATCTAAAATGGACACAAACGCTGTTTTCAAAGGGTCTTCTGGGTTATCGAAGTGAATATTAAAATTTCCGACAACTAAAGTTTTGTCTAAGTAATTAACCAGATCTGAGATAAAATCTGCAAATTCAGAAAGAAACTCAGAATATGGCCCTGGGGCCTGTAAATAATAAGTCACCATGAACCTGTTTTTTTTTTTGGATGCCTTCTTTCTAGTAGAATACAGTGAATGGAATCATTGTAATAGTCATAAATCATGGAGAAATAAACACAAGATTTTCTTGCTAGTTATGATAGTGGACACAGTGTAGTGTCTCTCCTGGGAATCACAGGTCCTACTCGCTAACTTGAAACACATACCAAGACAATGAAGTTACAGCCCTTGTTGAAAGCAGTAAAATCAGTAAAGCCATAAAGATTTTGTGAAAAATGCGAAGGTGACATGAACCTGCGTTCATGCAGATAACTAATAGAATGGGGGCTAATAGGGGCTTCATGCCCCAAATAGAAAGATGGCTTTTGTTTCCCCTTCACATGAGTGTTAGTGCTATTGATGCTGGTCATTTGAGGTCAAGGCCTATGTCGCAGTGGCCTCGTCGATGAGATACTGGACTCTTAAGCCAGTGTTTGTGTGTCAAATTTGATGAGAGAAAGGCTTTGTCCAGAGGTTTTTGAAATTTGCGATTGCATGTGTTTAGCAGAGAGGGGCAAGCAGATTTCTTCTAACACCAAAATTTCCAAGATCCCATTAATTGAGAGTACACACAAGGATGCAGCAGAAGCATGGCTGGCTTGCTAAACAAGAGGAAGCAAATTAGTAGTAAAAATGTGTCAGCCCATTTCAGTCCAGACAAATCCAGGTGTTTCCAGTTTCTTTTCTTTTTCTGTCCCATGTCAATTTGAGCCACGTATAGGGACCGTTACAGCGATAGAGACAGGTTCCTAGCACTTCATCCCCCCCTGTCGTTTGCCATCAGTCTTCTCATGTTGGACTTTTCAACATAAGTTTCACGAATGCCTCATCGGCGACGATCCATGTCCCGTTTGAAAACATCCACCCGTACAACTGGATTTGGGAATGCCTCACCGGTGTTTGCATCATGCAACAGTCTTAGCTCATTGCACAAGTGCACGATGGACTTGTCAGGATTACTCAATCATTTCTGTCAACCATTGCACGCTTAGTCCTGGGTCATCAATCTCAGGCAGCCCTGCTCTTATGACAGAATAGCCAAAGGGGCCCCACCAATGGTGCCAGTTGTCCGCAACCCTTTGTTGACTGTCCATTGCTAGCGATGATGCCTGCTTCATTAGGATGCACAGAAACGCAGATGGGTTGGGAGGCCCGCACCAGAGCGACAGAGTCGTCTGCAGTGGTGGCATGAATGGCCGGTTGAGGTGCTATGGAATGTCTAGTTTCGTGAGCTCTCCTATACTCCCTTTGATGCTTGACTTCAATTTCAAACACTGAGCTTTTAACTTTGCTTCGCTATGTTGCTCTAACCTAGGCATCCCTTTCCCACGTCTGATCGATAATGATGGCATTCTTCATGTTCCTCTTCCAAACGTCTTTGTACCTCAGTTTCTGTCCTCCTTGTTTCTGTCAGCCTCTTTCCTAGGCTCAGTTCTCTGTAGAAAACGGCTTCGGGTAGTCGCGTATCAAGCGTGCGCCAGACGTGTCCAGTTCAACGAAGTTGGGAGGCTGTGATAAGGGTTTCCACGCTTACTGTTTTGGCTCGCCTGAGGACTTCTACATCGGGGACCTTGTCCTGCCATCTTATTTTGAGGATTTGATGCAGGTGTCGCAGTTGTAGCCTGGTCAGATACTTGAAGTGTTTACCGTAGAGTGTCATACATTCGTTGGCATAAAGCAGAGGTGATAAGACTGCGGCGTTGTATACTTTCAACTTGCTGGTTCTCTTGATGTCATGGCGAGACCATAGTTGCTTTTGTAAAGCACCAAAGGCTTTGGTGGCAGCTTGAATCCGGCGGTCTACCTCCAAGTCTGATGAGTTGGTGTTGTGCATCTGCTTAATGCCTATAATGTAATATAATGGAAGGTGATCTCAAAAACAAATTTCTGCTTGCTGTATACATTTCACAAGGGCCAAAGGCTGTATCCGACTGCATGGAAGAAGCCATGAGTTCAACCCTGTAGGGCATGCTGAAATAGCTCAGTAGGGAGAGCGTTAGACTGAAGGTCCCTGATTCAGTATTGGGATTGGTGGTTTGTGTACACCTTTGACCGAGTGGGTGCTAAATTATTTGCCAGAGTGAGGTCAGTTATATGGCAGTAATTTGATGGTAAAAACAATCTTGTAGCTGTCTTGGTTCCATGGTGTAATGGTTAGCACTCTGGATTCTGAATCCAGTGGTCTGAGTTCAACTCTCAGTGGAACCTCTGAAGCTGTTGTTTGCACCTCTTGAAATAATATATTTCATCTGAAGGCTACTTTTGAGCAAGCTTGCATATCCCAAACCCTTTGTTTCCATCAACATGGAACAAGTTCTCTTCAAGATAGGTATGGTCCACTTCTGCAATTTTGGATCTGAGGTTTATTCCAGTACCATCACAGCTTCAATGATATTGGGCACTATAGGTCTGGATTTGGGAGCAACATGGTGGCTCGGGGAGCATTAGAACAGTTGGCGGTGGCACGGTGGTGTAGTGGTTAACGCTGTCGCCTCACAGCCAGCATGTTCTGGGTTTGAGCCCAGTGGCTGATGGGGGCCTTTCTGTGTGGAGTATGCATGTTCTCCCTGTGCCTGTGTGGGTTTCCTCTGGGTGCTCTGTTTTCCCCTGAAGACGTGCAGGTTAGGTTAATTGGTGGGTCTAAATTGACTGTAGGTGTGAATGGTTGTTTGTCTTTATGTGTTAGCCCTGTGATGATCTGGTGACTTGTCCAGGGTGTGCCCTGCCTCTCGCCCATAGTCAGCTGAGATAGGCCCCACCTTGCTTGCGACCCTGTACAAGATAAGTGGTTACAAATAATGGATGGATGGATGGAAAGCGTAATTGGCTGTGCCCCTAGAACCAATTCAGAGTGATAACTGCCCATCAATGTTTAACTCACATGGTGTGATGAACCATCCATTGTACCCTCTGTTGCCACATTGGATTGTGTGGGCTGGGCTGCGAACAAGCTCAAGTTCTGATCAGATCCTGTGGACTTTAAATGAAAAACACCTGAGTCAGTCCCCTCAGAATGAAATAGTGGTCAACTGGTGAATTCTCACTATGGACTTTCTGGAAAAGCAGTCAGCTAATGACTGTATTATTTAGTGGTGAATAAGAGAAGAGAAAATACAAAGAAAAAGACCATCTATCTGTCTATCATACCCTAACAATGGCTACTACCTTCCTGGATCCTTTGGTAATTGCTATGTTTTGGAGTGGTTTTGAGTGATTCAAGCAACTAAAGATACCTTTTAGAGTTTATGAAATTAAAGTTACTTTCAAAATGAAGCACAATTAGATGAATTGAAAAAGGAGCACTGATTTTTAAGAGATTCATAAGTGCTTCTCTTTGAGGCAATCTCGTGTGTATTTGAATTTCCTCCGTCCTGCAACCAGTTGAGTTACTGTATTCCAATGGCACATCCAGATACAAAGAATTGATTGACATTTTGCGAAACAACCAGAGAATCTCTTGTTTTGGACAACATTTCCCTCAACAGAAAAAGGCTTCCCCTGTCCTGAAAACAACAGGACTTGAAGGGAACTGGCCAGTATAGGGATTGAACCTGTGACCTTGGTGTTATTAGCACCACACTCTAACCAACTGAGCTAACTGGCCAAGCAAAAAAAAATGTAATGGCTGCTGAGGTGGTGACTTTCCCCTTGAACAGTTGTCTTTTCTCTTTATTGTTTTGAAGCCCTCAGTTCAACCCACTCACATATTTACACAGGGGGATGAAAATCCCAACATCCAGTCTGAAAAACGTATTCTATCTGCTGAGCAAAGTCAGCATGGATAGCTTTAATAATGTGAAAGAAGGATGCACACCTACTTCCCTTCAACATGGTGGTCCAAAAGCCACCATGTGCTCTG
This sequence comes from Neoarius graeffei, assembly GCF_027579695.1. Lineage (NCBI taxonomy): Eukaryota > Metazoa > Chordata > Actinopteri > Siluriformes > Ariidae > Neoarius > Neoarius graeffei. Next base: position 845,734 of record NC_083587.1, read on the forward strand.
AAGAACCACTTCTCGCCAACCTCGACCCAATTGCTCTTACTGAACAATAAAGCAACATCTGCTTCCTGAAACATGCGTCAAAAGAAAGAGAAGCAGGCCAAGGATCCCATGTCAGGAAATTAGGTAGTTTTAAAAGACTGGAGCCTTGAAGATCACCGAGGGAAAGGCTTCTTCCTGTCCTGAAAACAACACATCCAATAAAGGATGGAAATGGGCGGTACAGAGATGCTTTTATGGCTGAGGACTACAGTTGACTGGCTAACATTCGGACTGCAGTTGTCATGAACAGTTTTGCACTCAAGTTTCCATCAATGAACAGTTTATAACATCAACAAAACAGACTCGATGTTAAAAATTTTATAATCACGCTATCTGTTATCACCCAAATGAGCTTCTTCAAAAAAAGCTTCTGCTCACAGTCTGACGATGGGCTGTGACCAGCAACCAAAATCAAATCAGGTTGCAAGATCTTGAAAGCATTTAGGTGCAAAGTTGCACTTAATAAGTAAAACTGCCTTGGTATGAGCAGAGAAAATGCAATCATGACAAAATATTTCATGATTTCATCAGCAGATGAACATTTGCAGATGGATCTTTGACTTTCTGACAGGCAGATAATCGGACAGGTGGTGATAATCGGTAGCCACACTTCCTCCTCACTGATCCTGGACACAGGTGCACCACTGGGCTGTGTGCTCAGTCCCCTCATGTACTCCTTGTTCGCCCACGACTGTACTGCTAAATACAGCGCCAACATCATCAACAAGTTTACTGATGGCACAACCATCTTGGGCCTCCTTACAGACAACGATGAGACAGCATGCAGAGAGGAAGTGAAGGCGTTAGTCAGCTGGTGCCAGGACAACAACCTCTCTCTCAACATCAGTAAAACTAAGGAGATGATAGTGGACTACAGGAGACAGCAAGGGAGGACACACTAGCCCATATAGTCGTAGACATTTTTAGGGTATCATTTGTGACAAAATCACAGACAGATGGTCTTCTTCTTTGTATCTTCTCTTCTCTTATTCACCACGAATAAAAATAATAGTAACAAAAAAGCCCCAAGACAAGGAATGACACTTTCAGCCTTGACTTTGCTCCATTTTGGCAACCGCTCAGGGATTAATGCATTGGACCTGAAATGCACTGGGGTTCTTTTCAGTGCAAGTTGAAGCCTGCCTTCATGGTGTAAGCTGGTGGTGTCAACTGACCCTTTTATCATGTGTATATATATATATATATATATATATATATATATATATATATATGAGCCAATGAATATATATATATGAGTTTATTCCAAAGATACCATTTATTGAAATAGCTGACATGAATTAGCGAACTAACACTGATTGGATATAGCAACGATATCAGCCAAGGAATAGTTCAATATAACTGGTGATACAATATGTACAAATAAGAATCAGTAATGTATATAATGATAACTAAGGCACTAATGGTGATCAGAAGTAATAAGCTATATCCATGTTTGCAGTGTAGGGGTGAGTGGATGTTAAAAATGTGATAGGGAAACCACGTGTTTGTGGGTGGGTGTGAGTGTGTGCGTGTGTGGAATGCGAATGGAATGCAGCCGTGCCCAAAAGGTGGATGGTCAGCACAGAAAGGGCATGCGAAATTGAACAAAGGAATCTGTAGTTCAAACTAGTCTTGGCTCGGCCTTAAACCCAAATTCTACTCAAATCCCAATGTTGAGGAGTGAAGTACGATGGAGGGAGTTAAAAAGAGAGAGAGAGAGAGAGAACGCATGCACAAAATAACTAAATACAGATCGTAAATAAAGTAAATCAAACACGTGGTCTAAGACCGACTTTCATGTGAATCAAAATGTGTACATTTAAATCATAAATGAATTCAAATAAAGAACACTATTAACTAACTGCAAGTAAAAAGTAACACATTTTGCCCAGATGCTAGCCTCACTTAGGTGATCACTCTTGTTAGTAATTGAAGTGTGCCTTCTCCGAAGATAGCGCGGGATGCAGATCCAGGATGAAGACGGTTTTGTTCCTTACAGCTCGTCAGCTGAAGATCCTCGGTGTCCCATTGGCTGTCTGATAATCTAGAAGGAATCTTGTTTCTTATTCGTCGGCATTGAAAAAGGGAAAAGGAATCCGGTCGCCTTTTCTCTTTGAAACACTGTGTGGGCTGCAGTAACTAACCAGTTCAATTATTATTACAACTCTGCAAAGGTCAAATACATTGAACTTTGGCTAAAGTCCGGTATCAATAGCTGGTTCTTCGTTCTCTGTCCTTCTGTAGTGCCAATGCACGGCTTCTCTTTCACGTGTGAAATCCACCCCCAGAGAGGAAATCCACCGCCAGAGACACAGAATTTCGGTGCCACTACTGGTTTAAAGCAGTTGTGACGTCACTGTATTTGGTATCTGGTATCGTCTCTGTCCAATACCGTTACAGGGATTCAGAAGAATGGGCAGAGATAGAACTTGGCGTCGAGTACAGAGATTGGTGTGTTCAAACTGTACTGTGAAAGGGTTACTATGGTTATGGGCATGGTAGCCACCTCTACATCAGATGTTGGAAGAACAGCTGGATGCACTGGCACCCATTTGGCCTGGTGTAGTGAAAACCCAGACCCTTACCCTTTCTCTCTGTACAGGTTTGAGCCCATGGTGTTAAAAAAATAGCTGTCACGCTGAACACCGGCTGCTGTGGTCAGATTCAGAGTACAGCCTTTGTTAGAGTTAACAAAAAGCCAGGCCCAGGATCTTAGATGGGGTAAGAGAGAGCTAAGCTGAGTAAACCAAGAGTGAATCCTGGAATCTTCTGCACTGTCATGAGACTTCTTGTCCCATCATGACACTAAAAGGACTCATGAAAGCAAGAGCCTATTGAATGAAGATTTCACTCAAGGTCATGTGACTTGCAACTCAAGTGACACAACAAAGACACATTCCCATACCGGGAGTCGAACCCAGGCCACCTGGGGGAAAACCAGGGATCCTGACCACTAGACCATATGGGACAGCCTTGGCACGTAAAGGCCACCTTTGAAGTGCTTAGGCCATTGGTGAGAACTCAGGCATTTTCCAGAAAAGTAGCTGTTATTTTTTATTTTATTTAGTCAGGCTGGAAAAGATTACAAAACCATCTCTAAATAGTTTGGACTCCATCAATCCACAGTCAGACAGACTGTGTACAAATGGAGGAAATTCAAGACCATTGTTACTCTCCCCAGGAGTGGTCAAACAACAAAGATCAGTCCAAGAGCAAGGTGTGTAATAGTCAGCGAGGTCACAAAGGACCCCAGGGTAACTCCTAAGCAACTGAAGGCCTCTCTCACATTGGCTAATGTTCATGAGTCCACCATCAGGAGAACACTGATCAACAATGGTGTGCATAGCAGGGTTGCAAGGAGAAAGCCACCGATCTCCAAAAAGAACATTGCTGCTCATCTGCAGTTTGCTAAAGATCACATGGACAAGCCAGAAGGCTATTGGAAAAATGTTCTGTGGATGGATGAGACCAAAATAGAACTTTTTGGTTTAAATGAGAAGCGTTATGTTTGGAGAAAGGAAAACACTGCATTCCAGCCTAATAACCTTATCCCATCTGTGAAACATGGTGGTGGTAGTATCATGGTTTGAGCCTGTTTTGCTGCATCTGGGCCAGCATGGCTTGCCATCATTGAGGGAACAATGAATTCTGAATTATGCCAGCGATTTCTAAAGGAAAATGTCAGGACATATGTCCATGAACTGAATCTCAAGAGAAGGTGGGTCATGCAGCAAGACAATGACCTTAAACACACAAGTCGTTCTACCAAAGAATGTTTAAAGAATAAAGTTAATGTTTTGGAATGGCCAAGTCAAAGTCCTGACCTTAATCCAATGGAAATGTTGTGGAAGGACCTGAAGCGAGCAGTTCATGTGAGGAAACCCACCAACTTCCCAGAGTTGAAGCTGTTCTGTATGGAGGAATGGGCTAAAATTCCTCCAAACCAGTGTGCAGGACTGATCAACAGTTACCAGAAACGTGTAGTTGCTGTTATTGCTGCACAAGGGGGTCACACCAGATACTGAAAGCAAAGGTTGTCATACTTTTGCCACTGACAGATATCTAATACTGGATCATTTTCCTCAATAAATACAGTAAATGACCAAGTATAATATTTTTGTCTCATTTCTTTAACTGGGTTCTCTTTATCTACTTTTAGGACTTGTGTGAAAATTTGATGATGTTTTAGGTCATATTTATGCAGAAATATAGAAAATTCTAAAGGGTTCACAAAGTTCCAAGCACCACTGTAAGAGTGATGCAGAACTGAGTGGAGATGTTATCTGTAAGAAAATTTTCCCTCTCTCAAAGGGTTGCTGGTCACAGCCCATGGTCAGACTCTGAGCAGAAGCTTCATCAGTGTGAACAACGAGTCTTGTACAAAGTGCTGTATGGGGAAAGAGAGAACCAAGCAGCAATGCGAGAAGTGTCTGATCTGAGGTCGCATGCACCAATCATCGTGCCCCAAGCGGACGTGAGGTTTCAAGCAGTGGTGATCCTTTCTCATTTTGCTGTCCCTCACAAGCCATGCTAACAGTTGCAATCCATGGACAAACTCAGAGATGAAGAGTGACTCAGTGAAACTGAAAATTCAATGATTGTGGCAGCGGGGGCATGGTCAAGCACCGTTCTGTGACAGGAGGGTGGAGTCAGGGAAGGTAAGTGGCAGATTCACTACACCTGATGGCAATTAACCTGTTTGTATGTGTCTTCCCAGTGACCGCGCCCTATTTAAGGAGGGAGAGCGAGAGCAGAGGAGCTCATCCCTGGACGAGACACTGGTGTGTGTGTGTGTCTCTGTGCGTTGAAACCATATAGATTGTTAGACTGAAAAGTGTGACAATAAAGCCTCTGTTACACCTGATCTCTGTCCTGCCGTCCTCTGTCCTCCACCCACATGTAGTGAACCATTACAGTGGCACTGAAACCTGGGATCCAGAGTGGAGCACCAACCGATCAGCCCCATGGAGTCCTCCCTGTTCGCCGACCTGGTCCACGCCCTCGCCACGGCCCAGCAAAGCCAGCACCAGGCGCTTGTCACCCTCCGGAAGGAACAAGAGCGGCGCTTCGAAGCCCTGGTGCTGGCCCAGCAGGAAGATCGCGAGGCGTTCTGGCACCTCCTCGCGTCGGCAGGGTCCACCAGCGCTCCAGCCGCGGGCCTGTCTCCCCTCACCATCACCAAGATGGGCCCGCAGGATGACCCCGAGGCGTTCATCACGCTATTTGAACAGGTCGCAGAAGCCTCGGGGTGGCCGATGGAGCAGCGCGTGCCGCGCCTCCTCCCCCTCCTAATGGGAGAGGCACAGCTGGCCACGCTACAGCTCCCCGCCGACCGCCGGTTGGCCTACGCGGACCTCTGCCGGGCCATCCTCCAGCGCGTGGGGCGCACTCCAGAGCAACAGCGCCAGGGCTTCTGCGCTCTGCACTTGGAGGAAGTCGGCCGGCCGTTCGCGTTCGGCCAGCAGCTCCAGGACACCTGCTGGTGGTGGCTGAGGGCCGACAACCGCGACGCCGAGGGAATCATCGACCAGGTGGTGCTGTAACATTTCATCGCTCGCTTACCCGCAGGAACCGCCGAGTGGGTCCAGTGCCACCGCCCGGCGTCGCTGGATCAGGCAGTCGAGCTGGCGGAGGATCATTTGGCGGCTGTTTCGGCAGCAGGACAGCAAATGGCGTCTACTCTTCTCTCCTCTTTTCTCTCTCTCTCTCCCCCTCCTTCTGTGTCCCATCCTCGCCCCATTCCCCCACTGTGGAGACGGGGGCTGGCACCACCCCAGCCGGCCTGCCGCACCTGCGGCGCCCTCCCGTTTCTCCCTTCTGTGTCTGTCTCTCCCCCCCTCAGGTGAGTGAGCCCCAGAACATCGGTGCAGAGGGAAAGCCCGGGCCGGTTTGCTGGCGCTGCGGGGAGCCGGGCCACCTTCAACAACAATGCATGGCAATGGAAGTGGGCACGGTGGTACGGATCCCCGATGCACCAGAGGCCGCCCTCGATCGGGCCAGAGCATATCGCATACCGGTGAGTATCCAAGGGGCTACATATCAGGCGTTGGTGGATTCGGGTTGTAATCAGACCTCAATTCGCCAAAGCCTGGTGCAAAACGAGGCACTGGGGGGAGCACAGGGGGTGAAGGTGTTGTGTGTGCATGGGGATGTTCACAGCTACCCTTTGGTGTCGGTCCACATCTTTTTCAGAGGGGAAAAATTTATAGTGAAGGCAGCGGTTAATCCTCGCCTTACCCACGCTTTAATTTTGGGGACTGATTGGCCGGGATTTCGGGGGTTAATGACATGCTTAGTAAAGAGTGGGTCCTGCCATTTGCCAGGGGGAGGTCCTGGTGTCGCTTTGGCGGGAGCAGCTGTCACAGAGCCGTCTACGTCATCTCCGCATCAGAGTGAGGAGCCACCGGCTCCTCCTCTCTCTATTGGGGAATCCCTCGCGGATTTCCCATTAGAACAATTGCGAGACGAGACTCTGCGACATGCGTTTGACCAAGTGAGAGTAATTGATGGTCAAACGCTCCAGCCGAATGCCACCCCATCCTTCCCTACTTCGCAATTATGAAGGATAGGTTATACTGAATGACGCAGGACACTCAAACTAAAGAGCGAGTCATGCAGCTTTTGATTCTGAAGAGCCGCCGGGAATTGGTATTCCGGGTGGCTCACTTTAATCCCATGGCTGGACACTTAGGGCGGGATAAGACACTAGCCCGAATAATGGCCCGATTCTATTCGCCGGGGATTCGCGGCGATGTTCGTAGGTGGTGTACGGCATGCCGCGAATGCCAGTTAGTAAATCCAGTGGCCATTCCAAAAGCGCCTTTGCGCCCTCTTCCATTGATCGAGACCCCATTTGAGAGAATTGGGATGGATCTCGTCGGGCCATTAGATCGGTCAGCACGAGGGTACCGCTTTATATTAGTTCTGGTGGACTAGGCAACGCGATACCCGGAAGCAGTGCCTCTGCGCAATATCTCAGCACGCAGTATTGCAGAGGCACTCTTCTGTGTTATCTCCCGAGTCGGAATCCCAAAAGAGATTCTGACTGATCAAGGCACTACATTCATGTCACGGACACTGCGCGAACTGTATGGGTTACTGGGGATTAAGCCGATCCGCACCAGTGTGTATCACCCACAAACAGACGGTTTAGTGGAACGGTTCAATCATACCCTCAAAAATATCATTAAAAAATTCGTAAGTGAGGACGCATGTGATTGGGATAAGTGGCTCGAACCCTTGTTGTTCTCAGTGCAAGAGGTTCCCCAAGCCTCCACGGGGTTCTCCCCGTGCGAATTATTATATGGGCGCAAGCTGCACGGCATCCTAGACATGCTGTGGGAAAATTGGGAGGAGGGACCTTCACAAAGCAAGAACAAAATTCAATATGTTATGGACCTGCACGCAAAACTCCACACGCTCACCCACCTTACTCAGGAGAATTTGCGGCAGGCCCAGGAACGGCAAGCCCGCCTGTACAACAAGGGTACGCACCTTAGGGAGTTCACCCAGGGAGATAAAGTACTCGTACTGTTGCCCACTTCAAGCTCCAAATTGATCGCCAAGTGGCAAGGGTCCTTTGAGGTCACACGGCGAGTCGGGGACGTCGACTATGAGGTGAGGCGAACGGACAGGGTTGGGGCGCTACAAATTTACCACCTCAACCTGCTTAAACTCTGGAATGAGGAGGTCCCCGTGGTGTTGGTGTCGGTGGTTCCGGAGAAGGCGGAGCTGGGACCGGAGGTTCAAAAGAGGGCATTGGCATCACGCACCTCTCTGGTCCCCTGTGGAGACCACCTCTCCCCGACCCAACTCACGGAGGTCGCCCAGTTGCAGACCGAGTTTTCGGATGTGTTCTCGCCCCTGCCCGGTCGCACCAACCTCATAGAGCACCACATAGAGACACCCCTGGGGATAGTAGTGCGTAGCTGCCCTTACAGGTTACCTGAACACAAAAAAAAGGTGGTTCGGGAAGAACTGGAGACCATGCTCGAAATGGGCATTGTCGAGGAGTCCCACAGTGACTGGAGCAGCCCGGTGGTCTTGGTACCCAAGGCCGACGGGTCGGTCCGGTTCTGTGTGGACGATAGAAAAGTCAATGCGGTGTCTAAATTTGATGCGTACCTGATGCCACGTATTGATGAGTTGCTCGATCGACTCGGCACTGCTCACTTTTATTCAACACTGGATTTGATGAAGGGATATTGGCAGATCCCCTTGACTCCACTATCCCGAGAGAAAACGGCCTTTTCCACACCGTTTGGTTTACACCAGTTCGTCACCCTTCCGTTTGGGCTGTTTGGGGTGCCCGCTACGTTTCAGCGGCTGATGGACAGAGTCCTCTGCCCTCACACCACTTATGCGGCTGCCTATCTGGATGATATTATCATCTATAGTAATGACTGGCAGAGGCACCTCGAACATCTGAGGGCCGTCCTTAGGTCGCTGAGATGAGTGGGGCTCACAGCCAACCCAAAGAAGTGTGCGATTGGGCGGGTGGAAGTACGGTATCTGGGCTTCCACTTGGGCAACGGGCAGGTGCGTCCCCAAATTAATAAGACGGCAGCGATTGCGGCCTGCCCGAGGCCCAAGACCAAAAAGGGGGTGAGACAGTTCCTGGGGCTGGCTGGCTATTACTGTAGGTTTATCCCTAATTATTCGGACGTCACCAGCCCGCTGACTGATCTCACTAAAAATGCCAGCGGGCTTTTTCTGAAGTGAAGGCTGCACTGTGTGGGGGGCCACTTTTACACTCCCCTGACTTTTCTCTCCCCTTTGTGTTGCAGACCGATGCGTCGGACAGAGGGCTGGGGGCGGTTTTGTCCCAGGAGGTGGAGGGGGAGGACCCCCCCGTCCTGTACATTAGCAGGAAGCTGTCAGTGCGTGAGGGGCGCTACAGCACAATCGTGAAGGAGTGTCTGGCGATCAAGTGGGCGGTCCTTGCCCTCTGTTACTACCTGCTGGGGCGCCCTTTCACCCTCTGTTCGGACCACGCGCCTCTCCAGTGGCTCCACCGCATGAAAGATGCCAACGCACAGATCACCCATTGGTATCTGGCACTCCAACCCTTCAATTTCAAGGTGGTCCACAGGCCGGGGGCGCAGATGGTCGTGGCGGACTTCCTCTCCCGTCAAGGGGGGAGGGAGTCAGCTGCAGGCCAGACGGCCGCCCGGCCTGAGTCGGGTGGTGGGGGTATGTGGCAGCGGGGGCGTGGTCCAGCGCCGGTCTGTGACAGGAGGGTGGAGTCAGGGAAGGTAAGTGGCAGATTCACTACACCTGATGGCAATTAACCTGTTTGTGTGTGTCTTCCCAGTGACCACACCCTATTTAAGGAGGGAGAGCGAGAGCAGAGGAGCTCATCCCTGGACGAGATGCTGGTGTGTGTGTCTCTGTGCGTTGAAACCATATAGATTGTTAGACTGAAAAGTGTGACAATAAAGCTTCTGTTACACCTGATCTCTGTCCTGCCGTCCTCTGTGCTCCACCCACACATAGTGAACCATTACAATGATATAACCCAGATTCTGACCAGGGTTACGGAGATGCCAGAACAGAATCCAATCGCTTCTCCGATTACAGCTCTCCAGAGTCTGAGTCATCTGTGTTCCCCTACCAGAAAATCAGCTGCTGGTTGAAGCATTTTGTGGTCAGCCAAGCATCAAACAGAGAATCTTCTAAATTGTAGTCAGCCCTGTTATCGATTGCACCACTGAACCAAGCAGAGCCATGATAAGTGAGATCCAAACTATGTACGAATTTCCATTTAGTCACTGTTCAGTAGTGAGACGGAAAACACAATGCTGTGACCCAGCTTCAAACCAGGGCTACTGCAGTCATAACACAGAGCCCTAACCATTATACTATCACAGCACTCCACACCCCCAGGGCAGAGTGTCTGATCACGTTGCCACAAACTCAGTGGCTAGACATGGATTGGACCATCCCGGCCCACTTTTGGCCTGGTGTTGTGAGAACAGTCAGCTTTTTAGTTCAGTTCAGTTCATCTTCATTGCTCATTTTATGTTAACATGTGGCCAACTTGCAATGAAATGCAGTGGACCAGATAAGAACCAGAAACAAATCTCTCAGCACTGGAGCCCGACAGGAGTTTAACAGAATATCAGTTAAAAAAAGATTCAAAGTCCTAAAGATAAAAAAAAACAATGGAAGTTAAATTCAAGTGAAAATAGAAATAACTGAGATGTATGCATGCATTGTCTCAGAGTGGTAGTGTGGGGAAGGGGTGTAGCACAACCACCTGTATTGCACATCAGAAAAATTGACACGTGTGGATACCAGTAATTGCATTTTGTTGAAGACCAATGAAGTACTGACCATGTAAACAGAGTTTTGATATGTGTTGGTAAATGTGGAAACAGTAAATATGTAAATGCTTTGGTGATATGTAAACAGAGTCTTGAGATATGTTGGTGATATGTAAACGCAGTCTTGTGATATAAACAGAGTCTTGTGATATGTTGTGATATAAACAGAGTCTTGTGATATGTCGATTGTGGACCTGTAGTAGTTTGAAATGATGTTTGCCTTCATGCCAAACTTCTTCAGCCTCCTCAGGAAGCACAGCCGCTGGCGAGCTTTCCTGACCACAGTGTGGAACTTGAAGCTGCTGACCCTTTCGACCTCATCCTCGTTGATGTAGATGGCCTAGTGTGTCCTCCCTTGCTGTCTCCTGTAGTCCACTATCATCTCCTTAGTTTTCCTGACGTTGAGAGAGAGGTTGTTGTTCTGGCACCAGCTGGCTAATGCCTTCACTTCCTCTCTGCATGCCATCTCATTGTTGTCCGTAAGGAGGCCTGAGATGGTTGTGTCGTCAGCAATCTTGATGACGATGTTGGCGCTGTATTTAGCAGTGCAGTCGTGGGCGAACAAGGAGTGCATGAGGGGACTGCGCACACAGCCCAGTGGCGCACCTGTGTTCAGGATAAGCGAGGAAGAAGTGTGGCTACTGATTATCACCACCTGGGGTCTGCCTGTCAGAAAGTCAAAGATACATCTGCAAATGGTCATCTGCTCATGAAATCGTTAAATATTTCATCATGATTGCATTTTCTCTGCTCATCCCAAGGCAGTTTTACTTATTAAGTGCAAATTTGCAGCTAAATGCTTTCAAGATCTTGCAACCTGATTTGATTTTGGTTGCTGGTCACAGCCCATGGTTAGACTGTGAGCTGAGCTTTGTCAGAGATAGCTTTCAGAAAACAGGTTTCGGTGGCCTTTTTGAAGGATGCTTTAGCTTCAGAAAATGCTCAATGTAACTCAATGAATGTTGAACCTTGGTCCTATCTACTGAGCTGTGCAGGCTCTAAGATGAGCTATGTTGAACCATAGGATATGTATTTTCTTTTAGAACATGAAGAATTTTGTCCATCAGCTCACTTTGAAAATGTTACCAGAATTTTGTCCATCAGCTCACTTGGAAAATGTTACCATTGTAAACAGTTGGTGCATTATGAAATGCAAAATACGATAAAGGAGACTCCAAACGCTTGAGCAACTGAAATCCTATAATCAGGCAAGAATGAGGCAACATTTCTCTTTCAAAACTACAGCACTTGGTCTCCTCAGTTCCCAAACATTTACAGAGTTTTGTTAAAACAAGAGGTGATGCAGCACAGTGGTAAACATGCCCCTGTTCCAACTTTTTGAAATGTGTTCCTGGCATCAAATTCAAAATTAGCATATCTTTTTCAAACAACAATAAAATTTCTCAGTTTCAACATTTGATATGTTTTCTCCACATATCACCTCCACACCACTCTGAAAGCTGCTCAGAATGTAGTGATTCATTTTTTGATAGCAACAGCTCTGACAGTATTTCCAGCTGCAAGCCCGAAAGTACTGGAACAGCAAGGACAATTCTGTTTGTTTGTTTGTTTGTTTGTTTTTTTTGCCATGCACTGAAGACATTTGCGTTTGATGTCAAAAGTGGGTGGCACGGTGGTGTAGTGGTTAGCACCATCATGTCACAGCAAGAAGGTTCTGGGTTTGAACCCATTGGCTGAGGGGGGCCTTTCAGTGTGGAGTTTGCATGTTCTGCCTGTGCGGGTTTCCTCTGGGTGCTCTGGTTTCCCCCACAGTTCAAAGACATGCAGTTAGGTTATTATGGGGTAGCCATGGCCTGAGGTTAGGCTGAAGTGTCCTTGAGCAAGGGCACCTAACCCACAACTGCTCCCTGGGTGCTGTAGCATAGCTGCCCACTGCTCTGCTTATGTGTGTGTGCGGGTGTGTTCACTGCTCCAGATACATTAAACGCAGAGTTTAAATTCCACTGTGTGCTTAAGAATTACATGTGACAAATAAAGGCTTCTTGACTTGCCTTCTATATGTGATAGGTCAGAATTTCAGCTTTTATTTCTTGATATTTGCACCTATATATGTTAACAGAATGGTGTTGGGAGTTTTGCACAGTCAAATGCAGGGACTTTCAAGTCAAGTCAAGTTAAGTTTATTTGTATAGCGCTTTTAACAATAAACATTGTCGCAAAGCAGCTTCATAGAATTTAACGACTTAAAATATGAGCTAATTTTATCCTAATCTATCCCCAATGAGCAAGCCTGTGGCGACAGTGGCAAGGAAAAACTCCCTCAGATGACATGAGGAAGAAACCTCGAGAGGAACCAGACTCAAAAGGGAACCCATCCTTATTTGGGCAACAACAGACAACATGACTACAACATTAACAGTTTTAACAAGAAGTCAGTTTCGTTGATGTTATAAACTCTTAATTGATGGAAACTTGAGTGCAAAACTGTTCATGGCAACTGTAGTCCTAAAGTTAGCAAGTCAACTGTAGTCCTCAGACATAAAAGGATTACTATAAGTGTCCAGAGCATCCTCCATGTGTGACTTTCAACTGTCCACATGGGGCCGTCCTCCACAGGAACGATGCGATGAGACTCCAACCAGACACAGGGCACCAAGATGGATCAGGCAGGCCCGAGGAGCAGAAGAGTTCGGCATCTTGATCTCAGGACCGACATGTAACTCAGACAGAAAGATCGGGGGCAAGCGAGAGAAAACACAGGTTGTTAGGTATGCCCAATATCACCTGAATAAGTAGGAACAGTACCCGTATACATATTGCACAGTACAAGCAGGGACTCTGGCAAAAACTAACTATGACAGCATAACTAAAAGGGGAGAGCCAGAAGGTAATACAGGCATGAGGGGCCCCGAGACATAAAACAGCCAGCTACTACATCGTCAACAGACTCGAGTGAGCAAGCGAGTGGGGACTGACAGCATCCATACATCCCAGTTTACCAAAGACTCTATGTCTGAGGACCCTCCAGATCTACACCTTTACCTCATTGTAACGGTTCTAACAAAGGGCGGAGCACAGAGGACGGCAGGACAGAGATCAGGTTGGTAAACTGGGGGGTTTTATTGCCACACATTTCAGTGAACATCTAGTAACTAACACAGACACACACACACAACCGGCGTCTGGTTCGGGGATCAGCTCCTCTGCTCTCGCTCTCCCTCCTTAAGTAGGGCGCGGTCACTGGGAAGACACACAAACACAGGTTAATTGACATCAGGTGTAGTGATTCTGCCACTTACCTTCCCTGACTCCGCCCTCCTGTCACAGACCGGTGCTTGACCACGCCCCCGCTGCCACATACCCCCACTGCCCGATTCAGGCCGGGCGGCTGCCCGGCCTGTAGCTGACTCCCCCCCACCACCCTTGACGGGAGAGGAAGTCTGCCATGACCATCTGCGCCCCCAGCCTGTGGACCACCTTGAAATTAAAGGGTTGGAGTGACAGATACCAACGGGTGATCCGCACGTTGGCATCCTTCATGCCGTGGAGCCACTGGAGGGGCACGTGGTCCAAACAGAGGGTGAAAGGGCGCCCCAGCAGGTAGTAACGGAGGTCGAGGCCCGCCCATTTGATTGCCAAGCACTCTTTTTCGATTGTGCTGTAGCGCCCCTCACGCACCGACAGCTTCCTACTGATGTATAAGACTGGGTCATCCTCCCCCTCCACCTCCTTATCCTGCCCTAAGTGTCCAGCCATGGGATTAAAGTGAGCCGCCTGGAATACCAATTCCTGGCAGCTTTTTGGAATCAAAAGCTGTGTGATTTGCTCTTTCGTCTGAGTGTCCTGCATCATTCGGTATAATCTATCTTTCATAATAGAAAAATAGGGGAAGGACGGGGTGGCGTTCGGTGGGAGCGTTTGACCATCGATTACTCTCACTTGGTCAAATGCATGCCGCAGAGTCTCGTCTCGCGACTGCTCTAACGGGAAATCCGCCAGGGATTCCCTGAGAGAGGGAGGAGGAGGAGCCTGTGGCTCCTCACTCTGTAATTCCATCCATACATGGGAGGAATTCAAAACTGCATTCCTATCAGCGTTTTTGTCCACTGATTTTGTTCAGGAAATTGAAGAACGGTTGCGTACTCGTATCCAAAGTCTAAATGAGCCCATTAGGGACTTTGCTTACGATTATAGAGCTCTCTGTCTGAAATGGAAGCCCGACATTGATGAGGCTACATTGGTCCACCGCATTCTCAGTAATGCCAATCCGAAAATTGCTTCAGGCCTACGTGGAACAGTAAACACAGTGGCTGAATTAGTGAAAGTAGGCAGCATGATTGAGAATGATCTAGCATCAATGAAAAATTATTGGGCATGAGTTAATAATGAGAAAGCAGCTAAACAGCAACCAAAGACAAAAAAAGCTGAAGTAAATGTTGTAAAATCTGAAACACACTCCCACACTCCTCCCAAACATCCACCGTCTCTCCTGGCCATCAATCTCTCTATCAGAGGCTTCCAAGGAGCCGCCCTGCTGGACACAGGGAGACACAGGATAGTTAACTGTACCCTTGACCTCCATAACACGTACTGGACACACTCCGTGTATGTCTTATCTGATGAAGATCTGTCTTTCCCTCTTATCTTAGGACTAGACTTCTTACAAAAGAGTGGCGTGCACCTGGATTTTAAGCAGGGAACCTATGGAGTAAAAAATGGAGGGAAAATAACATACTATCCGCACACTGACCAGAATGAGTGGGGAAATGAATGGCGTACAGTGAAACCAGCAAGAGTTCACATCTATTATGCTCTGCCTCATAGAAAGCCAGCACCTAACACATCTGTTCATCTTAGCATCCTGTCTGACTTACCCCAGCAGCCTAGGCCTGAGCTGCTACAGCTGATGAATGAGTGGCCATCCGTCTGCTCTGGAAGACTTGGGAGGACGACCGTTGTAGAACACACCATCCGGCTGACCGATGACGTCCCTTTGCGCTGTCCAGCTTATCGAGTGTCTCCACTAAAGAGGGAGATTATCCAGCAGCAACTGAAGGAGATGGAAGCTGATGGGATTATTGAGCATTCCTCATTCCCATGGGCCTCTCCAGTTGTCCTAGTGCCCAAGCCTGAGGGGAAATGGCGATTTTGTGTCAACTACAGGCACCTGAACAAAAAGACTTTGTTTGATGCCTATCCAATGCCGAAGATCCATGACATCCTTGAGTCCTTTTCTGGTGCATCTGTATTTAGCTCTCTGGATCTATGCTCAGGATATTGGCAAGTCACAATGGACAAGGCCAGTGTTGAGAAAAAAGCATTCATCATGCCTTATGGTCTCTTCCATTTCCTTTCTATGCCTTTCGGTCTCAAGAACTTGGGAACCACATTTCAGAGGCTTATGGAGACTGTCCTGGCTGAATTGAAGGGGGTATGCTGTTTTGTTTACATAGACGATATTATTGTCTTTTCAAAGTCTGAAGCTGCCCACCTGGCCGATCTGAGGAAGGTGTTTGAGAAGCTCCATCTAGCCTCACTGACCCTCAACCTGAAGAAATGTCATTTCTTCAAGACCTCCTTGACATTCTTAGGTCATCAAGTGTCCAGCCAGGGTATTGCAGCTGACTCTGAGAAGCTCAAGGCCATAAGCGACTATCCTAGGCTTCAAAACATCAAAGAGCTCCAGAGGTTTCTGGGTCTTGCCGGCTGGTATCATAAATTCATTAAAAACTTTGCAGATCTGGCCGCCTCCCTTCACAATTTCAAGAAGAAGGATGTTGAGTGGAAGTGGACAAAGGACTGTGAGAGAAGCTGGGAAAGACTGAAAGAGGCACTACAATCTCCCCCGGTGCTTGCTCATCCAGACCTGTCGAAGTCCTTCAAGGTTGCCACGGATGCTAGTGATATTGGGTTAGGTGCAGTGTTGACACAGGACGATGATGACGGCGAACACGTCATTGCCTTTGCTTCCCGCCTACTGAATGGTGCCGAGAGAAACTACTCTACATCTGAAAAAGAGTGTTTGGCTGTTGTGTGGGCTGTGGAGAAATGGCAACACTTCCTTGAAGGAGTCCAGTTTGAAGTGGTGACAGACCATGCAGCCCTGTCATGGGTCTTTAACATCCCCAAGACTTCTTCACACCTCATACGCTGGGCCCTGAGACTCCAGCCTTTCACCTTTACTGTGCGTTACAGAAAGGGTACATTAAATGTCATTCCTGATGTCTTGTTACGGAGTCTAGTGTCCGCTGATAATACCACCATGACGACTCCAAGCCTTGCTGTATGTGCTGCCTCCACAAAAGTGGTTGTTGATCTGCCCAACTCCCTGGATGAAATCTCTGCTGCTCAAGGAAGAGACACTTACATGGCAGGGGTCCGTGGGCAGATGTCTTCCTCTGATTCTTTTTCTCCTAGCCGCATCACCTTTGTTGACCAGCAGGGGCTGCTTTACAGGCGAGTGCCAATTGCACAGGATGGGCACAAATTCCAGCTAGTTGTCCCAAAGGAGCTGCAGTCCACTTTCTTGCAGTATTACCATGATAATCCTTTAGGCAGACACTTTGGGCGCCTGAAGACCCTTCTGCACATCCTAGAGGTTGCTTGGTGGCCCGATATCCACAAAGACACCTGGGCCCACATCAGAGAGTGCTCTGTCTGCCAGCAACATAAGCCTTCCAATTCTAAACCCAGTGGTCTGCTGCAATCAACCCAAGTGTTTGAGGTTGGCGAAATGATGGGTATTGACATCATGGGCCCATTTCCTCGCAGCCGCAAGGGTACCTGCTACCTGGTGATCCTTGTGGATTATTACTCCAAATGGACAGAGCTGTTCCCTGTGCATGATAGCCAGACCCCAAAGCTAGTGAGGATTCTCACAGAAGAGATATTCACCAGGTGGGGTACGCCAAAATATCTTCTGTCTGACAGGGGAAGCCAGTTTACCAGTCACCTCTTGAAAGCTGCTTGCAAATCATGGGGAGTGATAAATAAGTTCACCACAAGCTATCATCCACAAACGAACCAGACTGAGCAGGTCAACTGAACACTCAAGACATTGATAGCCTCCTATGTGGGGGAAAAACATAACAACTGGGATCAGTGGGTGCATGAGTTCCGGTTCACCATCAACTCCTCATGGCAAGAGTCCACTGGTTTTGCACCAGCCATGCTACATCTGGGACGTGGTCTCAAAGGTCCTCTTGACCAACTTTTGTCAAAGGCTCCGCCTCCAACCTCCTCACAACACTCTCTCCTGGAAAGACAACTGGAACTGTCGAAACAAGTGGCTGCCAATGTAAAAAGAGCACAGGACAAACAAGCTAAATATTACAACTTAAAAAGGAGAAACATGGAACTTTCTGAAGGGGACATGGTGTGGGTCAAAGCCCATCCATTATCTGATGCTTTAAAGGGATTCTCAGCCAAACTGTCACCAAAGTGGATGGGACTATGCATTGTAAAGAAGAAATTGGGAGCCCTAAATTACAAAGTTCAGTTCCCTGACAAGTCCACTGACAATGTGAATGTAGTGAATCTTAAGCCCTACTTTGGTCCTTCTCTCGACATATCCAGTCTGGGGGGGGCTATGTAGCATCAGCCACATAAAGTTTTATTAATCAGTATCTACGGTCTAAGAAATTTATTTATATTTCATATTAAAACATCTATGTAAATTAATACATAGAAAGCTTTCACTTTAAGAGAAATTCAGGGCGAGCATGAGCCTAGGAAGTCTATAGGGTTCTTCTCTGTCACTCACCCTGAATTTCTCTTAAAGTGAAAGCTTTCTATGTATTAATTTACATAGACATTTTAATACGAAATATAAATAAATGTCTTAGACCATAGATACTGATTAAAAAACTTTATGTGGCTGATGCTACATAGTCCCCCCCCCACAGACTGGATATGTCGAGAGAAGGACCAAAGTAGGGCTTAAGATTCACTACATTCACATTGTCAGTGGACTTGTCAGGGAACTGAACTTTGTAATTTAGGGCTCCCAATTTCTTCTTTACAATGCATGGTCCCATCCACTTTGGTGCCAGTTTGGCTGAGAATCCCTTTAAAGCATCAGATAATGGATGGTCTTTGACCCAGACCAGAAAAGTTACCACAGGGATAACTGGCTTGTGGTGGCCAAGCGTTCATAGCGACGTCACTTTTTGATCCTTTGATGTCGGCTCTTCCTATCATTGTGAAGCAGAATTCACCAAGCGTTGGATTGTTCACCCACTAACAGGGAACGTGAGCTGGGTTTAGACCGTCGTGAGACAGGTTAGTTTTACCCTACTGATGGTGTGTGGAGAAGGGTTCCATGTGAACAGCAGTTGAACATGGGTCAGTTGGTCCTAAGGGATGGGCGAACGCCATTCCGAAGGGTGGGGCGATGGCCTCTGTCGCCTCCGGCTGATCGAAAGGGAGTTGGGTTCAGATCCCCAAACCCAGAGTGGCGGAGATAGGCGCCGCGAGGCGTCCAGTGCGGTAACGCAAACGAACCCGGAGACGCTGGCGGGGGCCCCAGGAAGAGTTCTCTTTTCTTTGTGAAGGGCAGGGCACCCTGGAATGGGTTCAACCCGAGATAGGGGCCTGCGCCCTGGAAAGCGCCGCGGTTCTGGCGGCGTCCGGTGAGCTCTCGCTGGCCCTTGAAAATCCGGGGGGGGGGGGGGGGGGGGGACTAGGGTTTCTCTTAAAGTGAAAGCTTTCTATGTATTAATTTACATAGACATTTTAATATGAAATATAAATAAATGTCTTAGACCGTAGATACTGATTAATAAAACTTTATGTGGCTGATGCTACAACTCTGATGCGGAGATGACGTAGATGGCTCTGTGACAGCTGCTCCCGCCAAGGCGACACCGGGACCTCCCCCTACTGAAGTATGGCAGGACCCACTCTCCACTAAATGGCTCATCAACTCCCTGAATCCCGGCCAATCAGTCCCCAAAATTATCGCGTGGTTGAAGCGAGGATTAACCGCCGCCTTCACTATAAATTTTTCCCCTCGGAAAAAAATGTGGACCGACACCAAAGGGTAGCTGTGAACATCCTGTTAGGACTGGGACTGTTTTGGCCTCTAGAGGCCACTGTTATTTCCTTTCTGGTCATGTTTGTTTTGGGCCTCTAGAGGTCACCACTGTGTTCTGTGTTTTGTTTTTGTCTTATTGCCTGTTTCCTGCCCCACCCTGTCCTTAATTAGTTTGTGTATTTATACCCCTGAGTTCAGTCCTCTTGTCACAGAGTCTTTGTGCTGTTATGTTTAGCTCCAGTTAACTTTGTTCTGATTTCCTTGCCCGTGTCTTTGTGGTTTTTGTACTTTGCTTTCTTTTGGACTTTTTGTTTACCATTTTGGATCCTCTGAGCATTTGTATTTTTGCCTCTTCTTTTCTGGTTTTTTGGCTCTTTGTTTCTTTGAACTTTTGTTTTTTTTTTCCTGGTTATCTTCTGAGCATTTGGATTATACTTTTGTTTTTGCCTTGGATTGTAAATAGTGTAAATATCACAAATAAACCTTTTTGATACTTTTTTTTCTATTTCCACCTCACGCCTCTGCATTTGAGTCATCCCCCTGGTGGCCTAGTGGGGGTTTGCTGGATTATCACACCAGTGAACCAGGTTCGAATCCCAGCAAAACCCTAACAGAAAGACTCTGTAATAACCGACTCAGCAGAGGCTTCTTCATCTGTCTACCTGGCCAACCTTCAGGGAATGATGGCTGCGTTAACATGCCTCGGATCCACCATGGACACTCTTGGACGGACTCTCGCATGCCAACGTGAGACCCTTGCTCGCCACGAGGTACTGCTTCAGCAGATTGGGAGAACCCTGGCACAGCTGACTTCTCTGCCCCCATCTCCTCCGCCTGATTCTGCTCCAGTGCCTCCTGCCATGCTGCCTTCTTCACCCTGTGAACCCAGCCTTCCTGCACCACAGAGGTATGACGGCAAGCACAGTGAGTGTCGAGAGTTCCTTACCCAGTGTCAACTCACCTTTGGGCTTCAGCCTACCACCTACACTATGGATTGCCACAAGATTGCCTTTGTGATAACCTTGTTAGCTGGTAAGGCATGAGCCTGGGCTACTGCTATCTGGCAGAGACAGGGACCTGAGTGCTCTGATTTCCAGCTGTTTACTGAGGAGATGCTGCATGTCTTCGATCAAGCAGACATCAGTAAAGACGCAGCCAGAAAGCTCATGTCCATCTGGAAAGGGGGAAGCGTCGCAGACTACGCCATCTCGTTCCGGATGCTTGCAGCAGTAAGTGGATGGAACGAGACTGCCCTGGTGTCAGCCTTCCACCATGGTCTGTCTGACCCCATCAAGGATGGCCTGGCCTCTATTGGATGCCCAAGTGACCTCGAAACTCTCATCTCACATTCTACTCGTCTGGACAACAGGATGAGAGAACGCCACCAAGTCCTGAGCCCCCCCAGCCTCCCTACCTCTACCTGGAGCCCGTCTACCTCCTCCAGTGACTGTCCAGAACCCATGCAAGTGGGTCGTACTCGCCTCTCCGTATCTGAGAGGGAGCGCAGAAGGAGGGACAAGTGCTGCATCTACTGTGGCAAGCCCGGTCACTTCCAAGCATCATGTCCCGAACTCTCGGGAAAAGGACCGACCCGTCCAGCCAAGGGAGGGTTGTGACGGGGCCTACCCTCTCTCCCGGACTCCCTGGCCAAGGAATCTACATCCCGTCCACTCTTGTCAAGCTTTGTTAGACTCAGGGTCGGCTGGAAACTTTATGGATGTTCACTTCACCCAAAGTATCAATGTCCTGACTGCACCTCTTGAAGTCCCACTGTCTGTGTCTGCCCTGGATGGCCAAGCCTTAGGTGATGGAAGAGTCACCCAAGTAACTTCTCCGGTCACAAGGAAGAAATATCCCTGCACCTGATTCCTTCACCAGAGTTCCCAGTGATTCTAGGCCTTCCTTGGCTAACCCGCCACAACCCTTGCATAGACTGGGTAACAAGCCAGGTTGTGGAATGGGGCCCTGCATGCCATGCCTCTTGTATGCTCTCTAGCTCTCCTGTGTCTCCGGCCGAGCCCCCTGATCTCACCGAGCTATCTCAAGTTCCCACAGAGTACTGGGATTTGAAGGAGGTATTCAGCAAAAGCAGGGCCACCGTTCTTCCTCCGCACCGTGCCTACGACTGTGCCATTGACAGGGAGCACCCTGGGACTACCCCTCCTCATGGCAGACTGTTTTCCCTCTCTCAGCCAGAACGCAAGGCCATGGAGGAATACCTCAAAGACGCCTGTGATGGGAGCATTGGTGGACCCCGCCGATGCGAGGAGGTGCCGGAACGACTGACGATCTTCTTGCTGGGCCAACACCAGGGCCTCAAACCGCTGTTCCTGCTCCTTTCAGAGGGTGATTAGCGCCTGGTGCTGGCTTTGCTGGGCCGTGGTGAGGGCGTGGACGAGATTGGCGAACGGGGAGGACTCCATGGGGCTGTTTGGCTTCTGCGCTCCAGATATCCCAGGTTTCAGCACCAATATAATGGTTCTAACAAAGGGCGGAGCACAGAGGATGGCAGGACAGAGATCAGGTCGGTAAACTGGGTTTTTTTATTGCCACACTTCAGTGAACATCTAGTAACTAACACAGAGAGAGACACACACACACACACACACAACTGGCGTATGGTTCGGGGATCAGCTCCTCTGCTCTCCCTCCTTAAGTAGGGTGCAGTCACTGGGAAAACACACAAACACACATTAATTGACATTAGGTGTAGTGATTCTGCCACTTACCACCCCTGAATCTGCCCTCCTGTCACAGACCGGCGCTTGACCACGCCCCCGCTGCCACACTCATAAACACAATTAACAAAAGGCTTGACTAAACAGATTGTTTTCAGCTGAGACTTAAATGCTGAGACTGTGTCTGATTCCCAAACACTACTTGGAAGGCTGTTCCATAACTGTGGGGCTTTGTAAGAAAAGGCTCTGCCCCCTGATGCAACCTTCACTATACGAGGAACCAGCAGGTAGCCTGCATCCTTTGATCTAAGTAGGCATGGCGGGTCATAGAGGAGCAGAAGTTCACTCAGGTACTGTGGTGCAAGACTATTCAGTGCTTTAAAGGTCAATAGTAGTATTTTATAATTGATACTAAATTTGATTGGGAGCCAATGCAGTGTGGATAAGACGGGGGTGGTCATATTTTCTAGTTCTAGTAAGGACTTTCGCTGCTGCATTTTGAACTAACTGGAGCTTGTTCATGCACTTGTAGGAACATCCAGACAGTAAGGCATTACAATAATCCAACCTGGAGGTAACAAAAGCATGAACTAGTTTTTTTCTGCGTCATGGAGTGACATTAAATTTCTTATCTTAGCAATATTTCTGAGATGAAAGAAAGCTATCCAGGTAATGTTATCAATGTGATTTTCAAATGAAAGACTGGGGTCAATAATCACTCCAAGGTCTTTTACTGCTGCACATGAAGAAACAAATTCCATCCAGAGTTACTGTGTAATCAGAAAGCTTACTTCTAGCTGCATGTGGTCCGAGTACAAGTACTTCAGTCTTGTCAGAGTTAAGCAGAAGGAAGTTAATAAGCATCCAGTGTTTAATGTCCTTCACACATTACTCAATTCTATTAAGCTGGTGTCTCTCATCAGGTTTTGCAGAACCACACAACTGTGTCATCAGCATAACAGTGGAAAATATATAAGAAAAAAGCAGTGGACCCAAGACAGAACCTTGTGGAACACCAAAGTTTACCTCAGTATGTCTAGAAAAAGCACCATTTACATCAACATACTGATAGTGATCAGTTAAATTAGAGCTGAGCCAGGAAAGGGCCGTTCCCTTAACTCCCACAACATTTTCTAGTCTATCCAGAAGAATGGAATGATCAGCAGTATCAAATGCTGCACGAATGTCAAGCAACATGAGCAGCGAGACACAGCCCTGATCAGACACCAACAGTAGGTCATTTACTACTTTAACCAATGCTGTCACTGTGCTATGATGAGGTCTAAATCCTAACTGATACATTTCATGGATGTTATTCCTATGTAAATATGAGCATAACTGCATGTCACAGCTTTTTCAAGGATCTTGGAGATAAAGGGGAGGTTTGATATTGGACAGCTGACAGGGCTCAAGGTCAGGTGTTTTAATCAATAACTGCTAGTTTAAAGGATTTGGGTACATAGCCAATCCTAAGAGAAGAATTTATTATTTTTAGAAGTGGTTCAATTACTTCGGGTATTATCTTTTTGAATAGACATGTAGGCAAGGGAGGGTGGCACGGTTGGTGTAGTGGTTAGTGCTGTCGCCTCACAGCAAGAAGGTCCTGGGTTCGAGCCCCGGGGCCAGCAAGGGCATTTCTGTGTGGAGTTTGCATGTTCTCCACGTGGGTTTCCTCCGGGTGCTCTGGTTTCCCCCAAGGACATGCAGGTTAGGTTAACTGGTGACTCTAAATTGACCATAGGTGTGAATGGTTGTCTGTCAGCCCTATGATGACCTGGTGACTTGTCCAGGGTGTACCCTGCCTTTCGCCCGTAGTCAGCTGGAATAGGCTCCAGCTTGCCTGCGACCCTGTAGAAAGATAAAGCGGCTAGAGATAATGAGATGTAGGCAAGGGATCTAGTACACAAGTTGAGGCTTTTGATGCAGAGATTAATTAAAGTAATTCAATTTCTCTAAGGGGAGTAAAACATTCTAATTGCTGATCTGATACAGTTCTATCAGTTAACTACAGGGTCACTTACATTGTCTGACCTTAAATTAGTAGTTTGAGTCTTTTGTTGGGTATTCTCAATTTTGTCATTAAAGAAATTCATGAAGTCATTGCTACTATATACTACAGGTATGCACGTGTCTATAGTGGACTTATTCCTTGTTAATTTTGCTACAGTATTAAACAGGAATCTAGGATTATTTTTATCTTCTATTAGGGAGGGGAGATAAGTTGATCTAGCAGCACTAAGAGGTTTTCTATACTTCAGGAAACTCTCCTTCCACGCTAATTTGAAAGCTACCAAATTTGTTTGACGCCATTTACGTTCCAATTTTCAAGTGGTCTGTTTTAAAGTGTGAGTGTCTTCATTATACCAGGGCGCTAATTTTTTGTCTCTGAACATTTTCCTTTTAAGAGGAGCTACATTAGCTTATGGCGGATAATGAGGTCAAGTATGGCAGAACATTGACTATAAGCATTCAGTTCCCTGATGAAGTTCTGCAGGGGCCGAAAGTGACCCAATCAAAGTTGATAACTCTGGGAGATCATTTATAAAGCTCTGTGCAATAGTTGACGTGAATGTACATTTAATACAGTAGTGTGGTGAGGTGTATATATTATTACTCAGACATATTTTGAATGAGATGAGATAATGATCTGAGAACTTCAGACTGTGGAAGTGTGACCTATATTTTCTACATTTAACCCGAATGTTAGTATTAGATCGAGGGTGTGACGACCATTATGGGTCGGTCCTACGACATTCTGATTAATCCCTACTGAATCTAAAATGGACACACTGTTTTCAAAAGGTCTTCTAGGTTATTGAAGTGAATATTAAAATCTCTGAAAACTAAAGTTTTGTCTAAGTAAATAACCAGATCTGAGATAAAATCTGCAAATTCAGAAAGAAACTCAGCATATGGCCCCGGGGGCCTGTAAATAAGTCACAATGAACCTTTTTTTTTTTTTTTTGGATCCCTTCTTTCTAGTAGAATATAGTGAATGGAATCACTGTAATAGTCATAAATCATGGAGAAATAAACACAAGATTTTCAACCTTTATATGCTTCCACTTGGGCAAATTATCAATAACAATTGAATTTTGTATCACTGCTATGCAGATGACACCCAAATTTATTTTGCTTTATCACCTAATGATTATGCCCCCCCTTGAATGTCTACCAGTGTATCGATCAAATCAACAACTGGATGTCACAAAATTTTCTTCAGCTGAACACAGATAAAACAGAAGTAATTCTATTTTGAAAAAAGAAAGACTCAGGATTACCACTATTCTTGACAAAAGGGATTAAAACTAAAGAAATGGTTAAAAATCTTGGTGTTTTCATTGACAGCGAGCTAAACTTTGACAGTCACATGAAAGCAATCACTAAATCGGCATTTTATCACCTAAAAAACATTTCCAAACTAAGATGACTTATGTCAAAAAATGATCTGGAAAAACTGATACATGCCTTCATCTCTAGTAGGGTTGATTACTGCAACGGCCTTTTCACAGGCCTGCCAAAAAAGACCATCAAATGACTTCAGCTGGTTCAAAATGCAGCGGCTAGGGTTCTCACACGAACAAAAAGAACAGAGCACATAACTCCAATTCTAAGGTCCCTTCACTGGCTTCCAGTAAGCTACAGAATTGACTTTAAAGCATTGCTGCTGGTGTACAAATCTCTAAATGGTACAGGGCCCAATTACCTCTCTGATATGTTGCAGCAGCCTAACCCAATCAGATCTACCAGATCGCAACAGAAAAATTTACGATTAAAACCT
The DNA here is from genome assembly GCF_027579695.1 of Neoarius graeffei. Classification (NCBI taxonomy): domain Eukaryota; kingdom Metazoa; phylum Chordata; class Actinopteri; order Siluriformes; family Ariidae; genus Neoarius; species Neoarius graeffei. The sequence continues at coordinate 871,552 of NC_083587.1, forward strand.
GTTAAAACAAAGTATGGTGAAGCAGCTTTTAGCTACTATGCAGTACAGCTATGGAACCAACTGCCAGAGGACATTAAAAATGCTCCTGCTGTTGGCAGCTTCAAATCTAGGTTAAAGACCAAGCTGTTTTCAGATGCTTTCTGTTAAATAATAAATATTGTCTTTACATGTTTTATAATCTTTACTTTTACAGTCTCTGCATGTTTCAAATTTTACTTAACTTTTATTCCATTTTATTCTGCTGTTTTTCCCCCTATTTGAACTTCTACTTCATTTTATTATTTTATTTCTACTATTGTTTAATTCTTATATTTTTTCCCATTTATTTTATGTAATTTTATTCTCTATTGTTTACTCTTTTGCTTTTACTTCTGTAAAGCACATTGAACTGCCACTGTGTATGAAATGTGCCATATAAATAAACTTGCCTTGCCTTGCTAGTTATGATAGTGGACACAGTGTAGTGTCTCTCCTGGGAATCACAGGTCCTACTCCCTAACTTGAATCACATACCAAGACAATGAAGTTACAGCCCTTGTTGAAAGCAGTAAAATCAGTAAAGCCATACAGATTTTGTGAAGAATGCAAAGGTGACATGAACCTGCGTTCATGCAGATATCTAATAGAATGGGGGCTAATAGGGGCTTCATGCCCGGAATAGAAAGATGGCCAAGATGGCTTTTGATTCCCCTTCACATGAGTGTTATTGCTATAGAGATCTTGCAGTCACGTGACCGGAAAGTACACAACCCCCATCTTGTCGGTCAAAAACACCGCTGAATACTGCTGCACTCGTGTACAGAATGGATCAATTTCAACCAACGGACTACACGGCTCATTTTTCTAATGAACAGAACTAGATATATGTCTAAAATAAACAATCTACAGATTTGTGACCCTTATGGCTTTCCGGACAGAGTTTTCACGACCGGATTTTGAACTGCCAGCGGAATACCCAGACGTGTATGATTACCTCATCAACTTTCTCTCGCTGTTCAGTGGTGAAGCACTGCATGCTTAGAAATCTCTGGACAGTTTTCTTTACAGAAATTCAGGATTTGTCAGCGACTCAGATGTGGCATCTTGTAAACAAGAAAATAATCCTCATTGGATGGGTAAGTCACTTAAGTATTGAGTATAGCACTGACCAGCCGATTATAGAATAAGGTAATTCCAAATCATCCGTCTTGTTTACATGGATCTGGCGTTGGAGAGGTAGAGGCTTAGCAGTGGAAGTTTGAGTAGCTGTTTTCTGAGCTTAGTCAACAGGCCGGCTCTGCCTGTAGCCTCGCTTTTGCTTCCGCTCCCGGCGCTGCCTCCTTCGCTTTGCTTCCAATAACAATCCACGGAGACCTTGCTGTCTCGTCTGGAATGTTATTTTTTTTTTTCTCGTCCGGAATGTTGTGCATGCGATGGAAATCGCTACAAACCGTCATTTTCTGCTGGAAACCAATGTCCAGTAAGTCCATACGGTTGTAGTGGATATTGAAGTCCGGTACAGATGAACAACACGCAAAAATACACACAAAAAACATTAAACATGCACAGGTAGGGAGAGCTTGTAGTCGCAGCCGTTGTAGTAGAATTGTATATAGTAGAGTTTTCCAGAAGAAAAGGTAGAAGCAGAAGTAGACCCAGAAGTAGAAGGCGGAATATGGCGTTTGACCGACACGATGGCGTCTGTCACAATCTGGATCGGCTGTGACGTCACATGCAAGTGCTCCATTGATGCTGGTCATTTGAGGTCAAGGCCTATGTCGCAGTGGCCTCATCGATGAGGGAATGGACTCTTAAAGGATATGGGACATGAAACATAAAAGCACACTATCAGTTTCTTTCCATTAAAAATATGAATTAATTGCATCAACAAATACAATCAAATATTAAATTCAGCAAAATCGTTATATTCGTGATGATTATATGGCATTTCTGCTCGACTTCCGATATGCATTTTTTGCAACCGGAAGAGCCGCTGTCACGTGATCATACGTCACCACAACTTTTGGGCACAGCACAAGCGGGTAGATGAATGGAGAAGTGGATGACAAGAATTGTGTTTATAGTCTTTAAAGTACATTGGACATCATACATTGGACATCATGGTGTATTGTGCTGCTTATGGTTGCAATATTTCCAATGGGAAATGCCCTGGAGTAAGTTTTTTTTTTTTTTTGCATTCCCCAAGGACCCGAAGCTGAGGAAAGTGTAGGCTCCCCTGCGCATGCGCAGTAGGCTTCGTGCATGCACAGTAGGCTTGGTAGGACAACTTTACAGAACACCTGTTGAAAAAAACTTTGCACCTACTGTTTCCCACAAACTGTATTCGGACCATTTCACTGAGGATTCTTTCAACATTAATACTCAGGTACTGAGCGATATTAATTCATGAAACAGGAAGCATAAGGATGAGAAAAAAAACAGTTCAAATTGGGAAGCCGTGCACACCTGCACCAGGCTGCACAAATGTGCGCAGCTTCCCAACCCAAACCACCTCTCTCTCATCCTTACACTTCATGCCTCATGCTCCATGAACCAACATCGCTTTTTTTTTAAAAATTGGATCTGCGCAATTCAGCCGTGAAAAAGGCGGCATCCGCCGAAAGGCACGCTGTTTGCATCCCTGCACGGAGGCCAGGGGACAGGGCAGGAATATTTTTGTTAATATGAGTGATCCGGTGCGATTTCACGACCCCCCCGTTGAAGACCTCTGCGCTAAGCGACTGAAAGCCGAGGTAAGGATTAGTATTATAATTTTGGGTGTATCAATTCTTGATTATCATAATTCTGACTCGTTTCGCCATTTTTGAATGTTTTCATCTCGGACTCTGGAAGCATTGTATCTCAATCAATCTCGAAAAATATCAGCAAAAAAAAACTAGCTTGCAACGGACTTTAGCTAGATCTATGATGAACTTTCAGTGTATGATACAAAAATAATACTTCTTTCAACAGATCATTAGCCTTTGAGCAGAATTGTTTTTAACTTACCAGGAAGTGTTATCCAGCCGACCACTTTCAGTTTCATGGGGACTGAATGAACTCTCAATCATCTGACCCATCAGAGTAAAGACAAGATCCATGTTCATGTGAATTTCCAGCTATCAGTTCGAATTGATAGGGTCTAACTTCACATCTCTGTGAAACATCGGGAATATCACTGTCGATGGTGTCCATTTCGGTAACCTGTTTACATTAGATACCCAAGCGCTGGCTCCTTGGAAAGTTTTTGTGACGTCACGTGACCACCTAGCTCATTAACGAATCCTTGTTTTACGCTGATGTATAGAAAAACTTGAATAATGTGATGACTTTCACATTTTTGACACCCTGCAGTGATTTAGATGGCATTTATGTCCTTTATACATAATTATGCCCAGGTAAAAATCCATGTCCCATATCCTTTAAGCCAGTGTTTGTGTGTCAAATTTGATGAGAGAGAGGCTTTGTCCAGAGGCTTTTGAAATTCACGATTGCATGTGTTTAGCAGAGAGGGGCAAGCAGATTTCTTCTAACACCAAAATTTCCAAGATCCCATTAATTGAGTACACACAAGGATGCAGCAGAAGCATGGCTGGCTTGCTAAACAAGAGGAAGCAAATCAGTAGTAAAAATGTCAGCCCATTTCAGTCCAGACAAATCCAGGTGTTTCCAGTTACTTTTCTTCTGTCCCATGTCAATTTGTGCCACGTATAGGGACCATTACAGTGATAGACAGGTTCCTAGCTCTTCATTCCCCCCCCCCGTCATTTGCCATCAGTCTTCTCATGTTGGACTTTTCAACATAAGTTTCACAAATGCCTCATCGGCGACGATCCATGTCCCGTTTGAAAACATTCACCCGTACAACTGGATTTGGGAATGCCTCACCGGTGTTTGCATCATGCAACAATCTTCGCTCATTGCACAAGTACACAATGGACTTGTCAGGATTACTCAATCATTTCTGTCAACCATTGCATGTTTAGTCCTGGGTCATCAATCTCAGGCAGCCCTGCTCTTATGACAGAATAGCCAAAGGGGCCCCATCAATGGTGCCAGTTGTCCGCAAACCTTTGTTGGCTGTCCATTGCTAGCGATGATGCCTGCTTCAGTAGGATGCACAGAAACGCGGATGGGCCGCGAGGCCTGCACCAGAGCGACAGAGTCGTCCGCAGCGGTGGCATGAATGGCCGGTTGAGGTGCTATGGAATGTCTAGTTTCGTGAGCTCTCCTATACTCCCTTTGATGCTTGACTTCAATTTCAAACACTGAGCTTTTAACTTTGCTTCGCTATGTTGCTCTAACTGAGGCATCCCTTTCCCACATCTGATCGATAATGACGGCATTCTTCATGTTCCTCTTCCAAACGTCTTTGTACCTCAGTTTCTGTCCTCCTTGTTTCTGTCAGCCTCTTTCCTAGGCTCAGTTCTCTGTAGAAAACGGCTTCGGGTAGCCACGTGTCAAGCGTGCGTGAGACTTGTCCAGCCCAATAAAGTTGGGAGGCTGTGATAAGGGTTTCCACGCTTACTGTTTTGGCTCGCCTGAGGACTTCTACATCGGGGACCTTGTCCTGCCATCTTATTTTGAGGATTTGATGCAGGTGTCGCACTTGTAGCCTGGTCAGATACTTGAAGTGTTTACCGTAGAGTGTCATACATTCATTGGCATAAAGCAGAGGTGATAAGACTGCGGCGTTGTATACTTTCAACTTGCTGGTTCTCTTGATGTCATGGCGAGACCATAGTTGCTTTTGTAAAGCACCAAAGGCTTTGGTGGCAGCTTGAATCCGGCGGTCTACCTCCAAGTCTGATGAGTTGGTGTTGTGCATCTGCTTAATGCCTATAATGTAATATAATGGAAGGTGATCTCAAACAAATTTCTGCTTGCTGCATACATTTCACAAGGGCCAAAGGCTGTATCCGACTGCATGGAAGATGCCATGAGTTAAACCCTGTAGCACATGCTGAAATAGCTCAGTAGGGAGAGCGTTAGACTGAAGGTCCCTGATTCAGTCCCAGGTTTCGGGGTTGGTGGTTTGTGTACACCTTTGACCAAGTGGGTGCTAAATTATTTGCCAGAGTGAAGTCAGTTATATGGCAGTAATTTGATGGTAAAAACAATCTTGCAGCTGTGTCTTGGTTCCATGGTGTAATGGTTAGCACTCTGAATCCAGTGGTCTGAGTTCAACTCTCAGTGGAACCTCTGAAGCTGTTGTTTGCACCTCTTGAAATAATATATTTTACCTGAAGGCTACTTTTGAGCAAGCTTGCATATCCCAAACCCTTTGTTTCCTCCAACATGGAACAAGTTCTCTTCAAGATAGGTATGGTCCACTTCTGCAATTTTGGATCTGAGGTTTATTCCAGTACCATCACAGCTTCAATGATATTGGGCACTATAGGTCTGGATTTGGGTGCAACATGGTGGCTCGGGGAGCATTAGAACAGTTGGCGGTGGCACGGTGGTGTAGTGGTTAACGCTGTCGCCTAACAGCCAGCATGTTCTGGGTTTGAGCCCAGTGGCTGATGGAGGCCTTTCTGTGTGGAGCATGCATGTTCTCCCTGTGCCTGTGTGGGTTTCCTCTGGGTGCTCTGTTTTCCCCTGAAGACATGCAGGTTAGGTTAATTGGTGGGTCTAAATTGACTGTAGTTGTGAATGGTTGTTTGTCTTTGTGTTAGCCCTGTGATGATCTGGTGACTTGTCCAGGGTGTGCCCTGCCTCTCGCCCATAGTCAGCTGGGATAGGCCCCACCTTGCTTGCGACCCTGTACAAGATAAGTGGTTACAGATAATGGATGGATGGAAAGCGTAATTGGCTGTGCCCCTAGAACCAATTCAGAGTGATAACTGCCCATCAATGTTTAACTCACTTGGTCTGCTCACATGGCGTGATGGACCATCCATTGTACCCTCTGTTGCCACATTGGATTGTGTGAGCTGGGCTGCGAACAAGCTCAAGTTCTGATCAGATCCTGTGGACTTTAAATGAAAAACACCTGAGTCAGTCCCCTCAGAATGAAATAGTGGTCAACTGGTGAATTCTCACTATGGACTTTCTGGAAAAGCAGTCAGCTAATGACTGTATTATTTAGTGGTGAATAAGAGAAGAGAAAATACAAAGAAAAAGACCATCTATCTGTCTATCGTACCCTAACAATGGCTACTACCTTCCTGGATCCTTTGGCAATTGCTATGTTTTGGAGTGGTTTTGAGTGATTCAAGCAACTAAAGATACCTTTTAGACTTTATGAAATTAGTTACTTTCAAAATGAAGCACAATTAGATGAATTGAAAAAGGAGCACTGATTTTTAAGAGATTCATAAGTGCTTCTCTTTGAGGCAATCTCATGTGTGTATTTGAATTTCCTGCGTCCTGCAATCAGTTGAGTTACTGTATTTCAATGGCACATCCAGATACAAGGAATCGATTGACATTTTGCGAAACAACCAGAGAATCTCTTGTTTTGGACAACATTTCCCTCAACAGAAAAAAGCTTCCCCTGTCCTGAAAACAGGATCTGTAAAGGAGGGAACTGGCCAGTACAGGGATCAAACCTGTGACCTGGAATCTTCTGCCCTGTCATCAGACTTCTTGTCCCATCATGACACCAAAACCAAAAGGACTCATGAAAGCAAGAGCCTATCAAATGAAGATTTCACTCAAGGTCATGTGACTTGCAACTAGTGGCACAACAAAGACACATTCCCATACTGGGAGTCGAACCCAGGCCACCTGGGTGAAAACCAGGAATCCTGACCCCTAGACCATATGGGACAGCCTTGAGGTGAAAAGGCCACCTTTGAAGTGCTTAGGCCATTGCTGAGAACTCGGGCATTTTCCAGAAAAGTAGCTCATCTCATTATCTCTAGCTGCTTTATCCTGTTCTACAGGGTCGCAGGCAAGCTGGAGCCTATCTCAGCTGACTACAGGCGAAAGGCAGGGTACACCCTGGACAAGTCGCCAGGTCATCACAGGGCTGACACAAAGACACAGACAACCATTCACACTCACGGTCAATTTAGAGTCACCAGTTAACCTAACCTGCATGTCTGTGGATTGTGGGGGAAACCGGAGCACCTGGAGGAAACCCACAGGGAGAACATGCAAACTCCACACAGAAAGGCCCTCGCCAGCCACGGGGCTCGAACGCGGACCTTCTTGCTGTGAGGCGATAGCGCTAACCACTACACCACCGTGCTGCCTCAAAGTAGCTGTTAATTTTTATTTTCTTTAGTCAGGCTGGAAAAGATTACAAAACCATCTTAAATAGTTTGGACTCCATCAATCCACAGTCAGACAGACTGTGTACAAATGGAGAAAATTCAAGACCATTATTACTATTCCCAGGAGTGGTTGACCAACAAAGATCATTCCAAGAGCAAGGTGTGTAATAGTTGGTGAGGTCACAAAGGACCCCAGGGTAACTCCTAAGCAACTGAAGGCCTCTCTCACATTGGCTAATGTTCATGAGTCCACCATCAGGAGAATACTGAACAACAATGGTGTGCATGGCAGGGTTGCAAGGAGAAAGCCACTGCTCTCCAAAAAGAACATTGCTGCTCATCTGCAATTTGCTAAAGATCACATGGACAAGCCAGAAGGCTATTGGAAAAATGTTCTGTGGACGGATGAGACCAAAAAAGAACTTTTTGGTTTAAATGAGAAACGTTATGTTTGGAGAAAGGAAAACACTGCATTCCAGACTAATAACTTTATCCCATCTGTGAAACATGGTGGTGGTAGTATCATGGTTTGGGCCTGCTTTGCTGCATCTTGGCCAGGATGGCTTGCCATTATTGATGGAACAATGAATTCTGAATTATACCAGTGAATATCTAAAGGGGGCGGCACGGTGGTGTAGTGGTTAGCGCTGTCGCCTCACAGCAAGAAAGTCCTGGGTTCGAGCCCTGGGGCCGGCGAGGGCCTTTCTGTGTGGAGTTTGCATGTTCTCACCGTGTCCGCGTGGGTTTCCTCCGGGTGCTCCGGTTTCCCCCACAGTCCAAAGACATGCAGGTTAGGTTAACTGGTGACTCTAAATTGACCGTAGGTGTGAGTGTGAATGGTTGTCTGTGTCTATGTGTCAGCCCTGTGATGACCTGGCGACTTGTCCAGGGTGTACCCCGCCTTTTGCCCGTAGTCAGCTGGGATAGGCTCCAGCTTGCCTGCGACCCTGTAGAAGGAAAAAGCGGCTAGAGATAATGAGATGAGATTTCTAAAGGAAAATGTCAGGACATCTGTCCATGAACTAAATCTCAAGAGAAGGTGGGTCATGCAACAAGACAATGAACCTAAGCACACAAGTTATTCTACCAAAGAAGGTTAAAGAATAAAGTTAATGTTTTGGAATGGCCAAGTCAAAGTCCTGACCTTAATCCAATGGAAATGTTGTGGAAGGACCTGAAGTGAGCAGTTCATGTGAGGAAACCCACCAACTTCCCAGAGTTGAAGCTGTTCTGTATGGAGGAATGGGCTAAAATTCCTCCAAGCTGGTGCGCAGGACTGATCAACAGTTGCTGGAAACGTTTAGTTGCAGTTATCGCTGCACAAGGGGGTCACACCAGATACTGAAAGCAAAAGTTGACATTCTTTTGCCACTGACAGATATGTAATATTGGATCATTTTCCTCAATAAATAAATGACAAAGTATAATATTTTTGTCTCAGTTAACTGGGTTCTCTTTATCTACTTTTAGGACTTCTGTGAACATCTGATGTTTTCAGTCATATTTATGTAGAAATAGAGAAAATTCTAAAGGATTCACAAAGTTCCAAGCACCACTGTAAGAGTGATGCAGAACTGAGTGGAGATGTTATCTGTAAGAAAATTTTCCCTCTCTCAAAAGGTTGCTGGTCACAGCCCATGGTCAGACTCTGAGCAGAAGCTTCAAGCTTTGTCAGTGTGAACAATGAGTCTTGTACAAAGTGCTGTATGGGGTAAGAGAGAACCAAGCAGCAATGCGAGAAGCATCCGATCTGAGGTCACACGCATCAACCATCATGCCCCAAGCCAACGTAAGGTTTCAGGCATTGATCCTTTCTCATTTTGCTATCCTTCACAAGCCATGCAAACAGTTGCAATCCATGGACAAACTCGGAGATGAAGAGTGACTCAGTGAAACTGAAAATTCAATGATATAACCCAGATTCCAACCAGGGTGACAGAGATGCTAGAACAGAATCCAATCGCTTCCCTGATTACAGCTCTCCAGACTCTGAGTTATCTGTGATCCCCTACCAGAAAATCAGCTGCTGGTTGAAGCATTTTGTGGTCAGCAAAGCATCTAACAGAGAATCTTCTAATTTGTAGTCAGCCCTGTTATCCATTGCGCCACTGGCCCAAGCAGAGCCTTGGTAAGTGAGATCCAAACTATGTATGATTTTCCATTTAGTCACTGTTCAATAGTGAGATGGAAAATGCAATGCCAAGACCCAGATTCAAGCCAGGGTTGCTGCAGCTACAACGAAGAGTATAAACCACTATACTATCACTGCATGCCACCTCCCAAGGCTGGAGTGCATGATCGCGTTGCCACAAACTCAGTGGCTGGACATGGATCAGGCCATCCTGGCCCACTTTTGGCCTGGTGTTGTGAGAACAGTCAGCTTTTTAGTTCAGTTCTGTTCAATTTCATTGCTCATTTTATGTTAACACATGGCCAACTTACAATGAAATGCAGTGAATGAGATAAGAACCAGAAAAAGTCTCTCTGCATTGGAGCCCGACAGGAGTTTAACAGAATAGCAGTTAAAAAAAGATTCAAAGTCCTGAAGATAAAAAAAATGGAAGTTAAATTCAAGTGAAAATAGAAATAACTGAGATGTATGCATGCATTGTCTCAGGGGGGTAGTGTGGGGAGGGGGTGTAGCATAGCACAAGCACCTGTATTCAGTCTCCCCAGGATTTCGCAGGCTTTTTTTGTGATTGTTGCGGGCTAAAACGTCTGTTGCGGGGGGGGGTTCCAAAAAATTGCGATGAAAGTTGCAGTGTTTTTTAGGTTTTTGTTGTGATTACATTGTGGGAGGAAGTGAAAGTTGCAAGAAATTGTTGCAATTTTCTCTTTTTTTGATTCAAATTGAGTATGTTAAGTTATTACTGAAAAACTATTGATTAAAAAAAGACACTGAGAAATGGTCCTATAAACAACTTTACCAATATAAAAGATTACCAGGACTACAAAAATGCAGAAAAATAAGCTTTACTTATCCAAATGCACCTGTTGCTTCAAAAGTTAAAGTGCATAGAACCTCACAGCACAACATGAAGTTACCTTAAAATATAATATAAATGCCTCAGCTTTCATGTGAGAAAAAAACCCTAATACTAGTACTGTGTGCAGGCAGTCTCTCCTGAAGACTAAATTAAACAATAATTATAAACTAATAAAATAAATGGCTCAGGCTTCATAGAAGAAAAAAAATTGAACAGAATCTCACAGTATGATACTGAAGCTGCCTAAACAATGGAAAATAAAATAACATTTTGGCAAAAATGTTGGCATCCGTTAATTTCTTGTATTAAGTAAAAAAAAAAAAGTGCACACAGTCCTTCACTGTAAACATAACACTTTCAGTAACAGAATTTAAGCCTACATAAACACTGACTCGCACATGCTGCTTCTCTTGAACAGTGTTGCCAGATACTGCTGACGTTGAAGACAAATTAAGTCCTGACCATGTAAACAGAGTTTTAATATGTGTTGGTAAATGTGGAAACAGTAAATATGTAAATGCTCCTTTCGACCTCATCCTCGATGTAGATGGCCTCGTGTGTCCTCTCTTGCTGTCTCCTGTAGTCCACTATCATCTCCTTAGTTTTCCTGACGTTGAGAGAGAGAGGTGGTTGTTCTGGCACCAGCTGGCTAACGCCTTCACTTCCTCTCTGCATGCCGTCTCATCGTTGTCCGTAAGGAGGCCCGAGATGGTTGTGTCATCAGCAATCTTGATGATGATGTTGGCGCTGTATTTAGCAG